>NC_142718.1:29965497-30266747 GCF_055471065.1 Atractosteus spatula
CCTGCATTTCAAATGCATCCTAAAGCACAGCAAATGCATCAGAAACGGTCTAGATCATTTTGAAACCCTAACCCTAACCCTAGGTCGGGCACTTTGGGAACTCAAATACTGTATCAAAAACATGTCTACAAATACAGCGTTCGAAAAGTCACCCAAATCGCTCCCAACTAGTCAGAAACATTTAAAATAATGTTTCTAAGCAATTCAATGTATCTGCAGTAAATCTGTTGTTTAAATTTCCAATAGTTTTCTTTTTCTCACTTTCTCCTGAAATGGCGCAGAAAATGAGCAAGTCTTGTGGCGTTTGTGGGACTGCATTACAATTACCACTACAGTGTGGCTAAAAGTATCATTGTTTTGGGCATTAAATGCAACAAGCAGGATAAATTCACATATAGAATGTGTGTTTTCAAACTTTTGATTTTTGACCCTTTTTGAGCGACAGCCGCGCGGCTTAAGAAAAATGGCAAAATACGGCCATATTTTTTTCTCGAGGAAACAACCAAACAACAGTTTTCCTGCATTTCAAATGCATCCTAAAGCACAGCAAATGCATCAGAAACGGTCTAGTTCTTATTGAAACCCTAACCCTAACCCTAGGTCGGGCACTTTGGGAACTCAAATACTGTATCAAAAAAATGTCTACAAATACAGCGTTCGAAAAGTCACCCAAATCGCTCCCAACTAGTCAGAAACATTTAAATTAATGTTTCTAAGCAATTCAATGCATCTGCAGTGAATCTGTTGTTTAAATTTCCAATATTTTTCTTTTTCTCACTTTCTCCTGAAATGGCGCAGAAAATGAGCAAGTCTTGTGGCGTTTGTGGGACTGCATTACAATTACCACTACAGTGTGGCTAAAAGTATCATTGTTTTGGGCATTAAATGCAACAAGCAGGATAAATTCACATACAGAATGTGTGTTTTCAAACTTTTGATTTTTGACCCTTTTTGAGCGACAGCCGCGCGGCTTAAGAAAAATGGCAAAATACGGCCATATTATTTTCTCGAGGAAACAACCAAACAACAGTTTTCCTGCATTTCAAATGCATCCTAAAGCACAGCAAATGCATCAGAAACGGTCTAGTTCTTATTGAAACCCTAACCCTAACCCTAGGTCGGGCACTTTGGGAACTCAAATACTGTATCAAAAACATGTCTACAAATACAGCGTTCGAAAAGTCACCCAAATCGCTCCCAACTAGTCAGAAACATTTAAAATAATGTTTCTAAGCAATTCAATGTATCTGCAGTGAATCTGTTGTTTAAATTTCCAATATTTTTCTTTTTCTCACTTTCTCCTGAAATGGCGCAGAAAATGAGCCAGTCTTGTGGCGTTTGTGGGACTGCATTACAATTACCACTACAGTGTGGCTAAAAGTATCATTGTTTTGGGCATTAAATGCAGCAAGGAGGATAAATTCACATACAGAATGTGTGTTTTCAAACTTTTGATTTTTGACCCTTTTTGAGCGTCAGCCGCGCGGCTTAAGAAAAATGGCAAAATACGGCCATATTTTTTTCTCGAGGAAACAACCAATCAACAGTTTTCCTGCATTTCAAATGCATCCTAAAGCACAGCAAATGCATCAGAAACGGTCTAGTTCTTATTGAAACCCTAACCCTAACCCTAGGTCGGGCACTTTGGGAACTCAAATACTGTATCAAAAACATGTCTACAAATACAACGTTCGAAAAGTCACCCAAATCGCTCCCAACTAGTCAGAAACATTTAAATTAATGTTTCTAAGCAATTCAATGTATCTGCAGTGAATCTGTTGTTTAAATTTCCAATATTTTTCTTTTTCTCACTTTCTCCTGAAATGGCGCAGAAAATGAGCAAGTCTTGTGGCGTTTGTGGGACTGCATTGCAATTACCACTACAGTGTGGCTAAAAGTATCATTGTTTTGGGCATTAAATGCAACAAGCAGGATAAATTCACATACAGAATGTGTGTTTTCAAACTTTTGATTTTTGACCCTTTTTGAGCGACAGCCGCGCGGCTTAAGAAAAATGGCAAAATACGGCCATATTTTTTTCTCGAGGAAACAACCAAACAAAAATTTTCCTGCATTTCAAATGCATCCTAAAGCACAGCAAATGCATCAGAAACGGTCTAGATCATTTTGAAACCCTAACCCTAACCCTAGGTCGGGCACTTTGGGAACTCAAATACTGTATCAAAAACATGTCTACAAATACAGCGTTCGAAAAGTCACCCAAATCGCTCCGAACAAGTCAGAAACATTTAAAATAATGTTTCTAAGCAATTCAATGTATCTGCAGTAAATCTGTTGTTTAAATTTCCAATAGTTTTCTTTTTCTCACTTTCTCCTGAAATGGCGCAGAAAATGAGCAAGTCTTGTGGCGTTTGTGGGACTGCATTACAATTACCACTACAGTTTGGCTAAAAGTATCATTGTTTTGGGCATTAAATGCAACAAGCAGGATAAATTCACATACAGAATGTCTGTTTTCAAAATTTGATTTTTGACCCTTTTTGAGCAACAGCCGCGCGGCTTAAGAAAAATGGCAAAATACGGCCATATTTTTTTCTCAAGGAAACAACCAAACAACAATTTTCCTGCATTTCAAATGCATCCTAAAGCACTGCAAATGCATCAGAAACGGTCTAGTTGTTTTTGAAACCCTAACCCTAACACTAGGTTGGGCATTTTGTGAACTCAAATACTGTATCAAAAACATGTCTACAAATACAGCGTTCGAAAAGTCACCCAAATCGCTCCCAACTAGTCAGAAACATTTAAAATAATGTTTCTAAGCAATTCAATGTATCTGCAGTGAATCTGTTGTTTAAATTTCCAATATTTTTCTTTTTCTCACTTTCTCCTGAAATGGCGCAGAAAATGAGCAAGTCTTGTGGCGTTTGTGGGACTGCATTACAATTACCACTACAGTGTGGCTAAAAGTATCATTGTTTTGGGCATTAAATGCAACAAGCAGGATAAATTCACATACAGAATGTGTGTTTTCAAACTTTTGATTTTTGACCCTTTTTGAGCGACAGCCGCGCGGCTTAAGAAAAATGGCAAAATACGGCCATATTTTTTTCTCGAGGAAACAACCAAACAACAATTTTCCTGCATTTCAAATGCATCCTAAAGCACAGCAAATGCATCAGAAACGGTCTAGTTCTTATTGAAGCCCTAACTCTAACCCTAGGTCGGGCACTTTGGGAACTCAAATACTGTATCAAAAACATGTCTACAAATACAGTGTTCGAAAAGTCACCCAAATCGCTCCCAACTAGTCAGAAACATTTAAATTAATGTTTCTAAGCAATTCAATGTATCTGCAGTGAATCTGTTGTTTAAATTTCCAATATTTTTCTTTTTCTCACTTTCTCCTGAAATGGCGCAGAAAATGAGCAAGTCTTGTGGCTATTGTGGGACTGCATTACAATTACCTCTACAGTGTGGCTAAAAGTATCAATGTTTTGGGCATTAAATGCAACAAGCAGGATAAATTCACATACAGAATGTGTGTTTTCAAACTTTTGATTTTTGACCCTTTTTGAGCGACAGCCGCGCGGCTTAAGAAAAATGGCAAAATACGGCCATATTTTTTTCTCGAGGAAACAACCAAACAACAATTTTCCTGCATTTCAAATGCATCCTAAAGCACAGCAAATGCATCAGAAACAGTCTAGTTCTTATTGAAACCCTAACCCTAGGTCGGGCACTTTGGGAACTCAAATACTGTATCAAAAACATGTCTACAAATACAACGTTCGAAAAGTCACCCAAATCGCTCCCAACTAGTCAGAAACATTTAAATTAATGTTTCTAAGCAATTCAATGTATCTGCAGTGAATCTGTTGTTTAAATTTCCAATATTTTTCTTTTTCTCACTTTCTCCTGAAATGGCACAGAAAATGAGCAAGTCTTGTGGCGTTTGTGGGACTGCATTACAATTACCACTACAGTGTGGCTAAAAGTATCATTGTTTTGGGCATTAAATGCAACAAGCAGGATAAATTCACATACAGAATGTGTGTTTTCAAACTTTTGATTTTTGACCCTTTTTGAGCGACAGCCGCGCGGCTTAAGAAAAATGGCAAAATACGGCCATATTTTTTTCTCGAGGAAACAACCAAACAACAATTTTCCTGCATTTCAAATGCATCCTAAAGCACAGCAAATGCATCAGAAACGGTCTAGTTCTTATTGAAGCCCTAACCCTAACCCTAGGTCGGGCACTTTGGGAACTCAAATACTGTATCAAAAACATGTCTACAAATACAGCGTTCGAAAAGTCACCCAAATCGCTCCCAACTAGTCAGAAACATTTAAATTAATGTTTCTAAGCAATTCAATGTATCTGCAGTGAATCTGTTGTTTAAATTTCCAATATTTTTCTTTTTCTCACTTTCTCCTGAAATGGCGCAGAAAATGAGCAAGTCTTGTGGCTATTGTGGGACTGCATTACAATTACCTCTACAGTGTGGCTAAAAGTATCATTGTTTTGGGCATTAAATGCAACAAGCAGGATAAATTCACATACAGAATGTGTGTTTTCAAACTTTTGATTTTTGACCCTTTTTGAGCGACAGCCGCGCGGCTTAAGAAAAATGGCAAAATACGGCCATATTTTTTTCTCGAGGAAACAACCAAACAACAATTTTCCTGCATTTCAAATGCATCCTAAAGCACAGCAAATGCATCAGAAACAGTCTAGTTCTTATTGAAACCCTAACCCTAGGTCGGGCACTTTGGGAACTCAAATACTATATCAAAAACATGTCTACAAATACAGCGTTCGAAAAGTCACCCAAATCGCTCCCAACTAGTCAGAAACATTTAAATTAATGTTTCTAAGCAATTCAATGTATCTGCAGTGAATCTGTTGTTTAAATTTCCAATATTTTTCTTTTTCTCACTTTCTCCTGAAATGGCGCAGAAAATGAGCAAGTCTTGAGGCGTTTGTGGGACTGCATTACAATTACCACTACAGTGTGGCTAAAAGTATCATTGTTTTGGGCATTAAATGCAACAAGCAGGATAAATTCACATACAGAATGTGTGTTTTCAAACTTTTGATTTTTGACCCTTTTTGAGCGACAGCCGCGCGGCTTAAGAAAAATGGCAAAATCCGGCCATATTTTTTTCTCGAGGAAACAACCAAACAACAATTTTCCTGCATTTCAAATGCATCCTAAAGCACAGCAAATGCATCAGAAACGGTCTAGTTCTTATTGAAACCCTAACCCTAACCCTAGGTCTGGCACTTTGGGAACTCAAATACTGTATCAAAAACATGTCTACAAATACAGCGTTCGAAAAATCTCCCAAATCGCTCCGAACTAGTCAGAAACATTTAAAATAATGTTTCTAAGCAATTCAATGTATCTGCAGTAAATCTGTTGTTTAAATTTCCAATAGTTTTCTTTTTCTCACTTTCTCCTGAAATGGCGCAGAAAATGAGCAAGTCTTGAGGCGTTTGTGGGACTGCATTACAATTACCACTACAGTGTGGCTAAAAGTATCATTGTTTTGGGCATTAAATGCAACAAGCAGGATAAATTCACATACAGAATGTGTGTTTTCAAACTTTTGATTTTTGACCCTTTTTGAGCGACAGCCGCGCGGCTTAAGAAAAATGGCAAAATACGGCCATATTTTTTTCTCGAGGAAACAACCAAACAACAATTTTCCTGCATTTCAAATGCATCCTAAAGCACAGCAAATGCTTCAGAAACAGTCTAGTTCTTATTGAAACCCTAACCCTAGGTCGGGCACTTTGGGAACTCAAATACTATATCAAAAACATGTCTACAAATACAGCGTTCGAAAAGTCACCCAAATCGCTCCCAACTAGTCAGAAACATTTAAATTAATGTTTCTAAGCAATTCAATGTATCTGCAGTGAATCTGTTGTTTAAATTTCCAATATTTTTCTTTTTCTCACTTTCTCCTGAAATGGCGCAGAAAATGAGCAAGTCTTGTGGCGTTTGTGGGACTGCATTACAATTACCACTACAGTGCGGCAAAAAGTATAATTGTTTTGGGCATTAAATGCAACAAGCAGGATAAATTCACATACAGAATGTGTGTTTTCAAACTTTTGATTTTTGACCCTTTTTGAGCGACAGCCGCGCGGCTAAAGAAAAATGGCAAAATACGGCCATATTTTTTTCTCGAGGAAACAACCAAACAACAATTTTCCTGCATTTCAAATGCATCCTAAAGCACAGCAAATGCATCAGAAACGGTCTAGTTCTTATTGAAACCCTAACCCTAGGTCGGGCACTTTGGGAACTCAAATACTGTATCAAAAACATGTCTACAAATACAGCGTTCGAAAAGTCACCCAAATCGCTCCCAACTAGTCAGAAACATTTAAATTAATGTTTCTAAGGAATTCAATGTATCTGCAGTGAATCTGTTGTTTAAATTTCCAAAATTTTCTTTTTCTCACTTTCTCCTGAAATGGCGCAGAAAATGAGCAAGTCTTGTGGCGTTTGTGGGACTGCATTACAATTACCACTACAGTGCGGCTAAAAGTACAATTGTTTTGGGCATTAAATGCAACAAGCAGGATAAATTCACATACAGAATGTGTGTTTTCAAACTTTTGATTTTTGACCCTTTTTGAGCGACAGCCGCGCGGTAAGGAAAAATGGCAAAATACGGCCATATTTTTTTCTCGAGGAAACAACCAAACAACAATTTTCCTGCATTTCAAATGCATCCTAAAGCACAGCAAATGCATCAGAAACGGTCTAGTTCTTATTGAAACCCTAACCCTAACCCTAGGTCGGGCACTTTGGGAACTCAAATACTGTATCAAAAACATGTCTACAAATACAGCGTTCGAAAAGTCACCCAAATCGCTCCCAACTAGTCAGAAACATTTAAATTAATGTTTCTAAGCAATTCAATGTATCTGCAGTGAATCTGTTGTTTAAATTTCCAATATTTTTCTTTTTCTCACTTTCTCCTGAAATGGCGCAGAAAATGAGCAAGTCTTGTGGCGTTTGTGGGACTGCATTACAATTACCACTACAGTGTGGCTAAAAGTATCATTGTTTTGGGCATTAAATGCAACAAGCAGGATAAATTCACATACAGAATGTGTGTTTTCAAACTTTTGATTTTTGACCCTTTTTGAGCGACAGCCGCGCGGCTTAAGAAAAATGGCAAAATACGGCCATATTTTTTTCTCGAGGAAACAACCAAACAACAATTTTCCTGCATTTCAAATGCATCCTAAAGCACAGCAAATGCATCAGAAACGGTCTAGTTCTTATTGAAACCCTAACCCTAACCCTAGGTCTGGCACTTTGGGAACTCAATTACTGTATCAAAAACATGTCTACAAATACAGCGTTCGAAAAATCTCCCAAATCGCTCCGAACTAGTCAGAAACATTTAAAATAATGTTTCTAAGCAATTCAATGTATCTGCAGTAAATCTGTTGTTTAAATTTCCAATAGTTTTCTTTTTCTCACTTTCTCCTGAAATGGCGCAGGAAATGAGCAAGTCTTGTGGCGTTTGTGGGACTGCATTACAATTACCACTACAGTGTGGCTAAAAGTATCATTGTTTTGGGCATTAAATGCAACAAGCAGGATAAATTCACATACAGAATGTCTGTTTTCAAAATTTGATTTTTGACCCTTTTTGAGCGACAGCCGCGCGGCTTAAGAAAAATGGCAAAATACGGCCATATTTTTTTCTCGAGGAAACAACCAAACAACAGTTTTCCTGCATTTCAAATGCATCCTAAAGCACAGCAAATGCATCAGAAACGGTCTAGTTCTTATTGAAACCCTAACCCTAACCCTAGGTCGGGCACTTTGGGAACTCAAATACTGTATCAAAAACATGTCTACAAATACAGCGTTCGAAAAGCCACCCAAATCACTCCCAACTAGTCAGAAACATTTAAAATAGTGTTTCTAAGCAATTCAATGCATCTACAGTGAATCTGTTGTTTAAATTTCAAAAATTTTTCTTTTTCTCACTTTCTCCTGAAATGGCGTAGAAAATGAGCAAGTCTTGTGGCGTTTGTGGGACTGCATTACAATTACCACTACAGTGCGGCTAAAAGTATAATTGTTTTGGGCATTAAATGCAACAAGCAGGATAAATTCACATACAGAATGTGTGTTTTCAAACTTTTGATTTTTGACCCTTTTTGAGCGACAGCCGCGCGGCTTAAGAAAAATGGCAAAATACGGCCATATTTTTTTCTCGAGGAAACAACCAAACAACAGTTTTCCTGCATTTCAAATGCATCCTAAAGCACAGCAAATGCATCAGAAACGGTCTAGTTCTTATTGAAACCCTAACCCTAACCCTAGGTCGGGCACTTTGGGAACTCAAATACTGTATCAAAAACATGTCTACAAATACAGCGTTCGAAAAGTCACCCAAATCGCTCCAAACTAGTCAGAAACATTTAAAATAATGTTTCTAAGCAATTCAATGTATCTGCAGTGAATCTGTTGTTTAAATTTCCAATATTTTTCTTTTTCTCACTTTCTCCTGAAATGGCGCAGAAAATGAGCAAGTCTTGTGGCGTTTGTGGGACTGCATTACAATTACCACTACAGTGTGGCTAAAAGTATCATTGTTTTGGGCATTAAATGCAACAAGCAGGATAAATTCACATACAGAATGTGTGTTTTCAAACTTTTGATTATTGACCCTTTTTGAGCGACAGCCGCGCGGCTTAAGAAAAATGGCAAAATACGGCCATATTTTTTTCTCGAGGAAACAACCAAACAACAATTTTCCTGCATTTCAAATGCATCCTAAAGCACAGCAAATGCATCAGAAACGGTCTAGTTCTTATTGAAACCCTAACCCTAACCCTAGGTCGGGCACTTTGGGAACTCAAATACTGTATCAAAATCATGTCTACAAATACAGCGTTCGAAAAGTCACCCAAATCGCTCCCAACTAGTCAGAAACATTTAAATTAATGTTTCTAAGCAATTCAATGTATCTGCAGTGAATCTGTTGTTTAAATTTCCAATATTTTTCTTTTTCTCAGTTTCTCCTGAAATGGCGCAGAAAATGAGCAAGTCTTGTGGCGTTTGTGGGACTGCATTACAATTACCACTACAGTGTGGCTAAAAGTATCATTGTTTTGGGCATTAAATGCAACAAGCAGGATAAATTCACATACAGAATGTGTGTTTTCAAACTTTTGATTTTTGACCCTTTTTGAGCGACAGCCGCGCGGCTTAAGAAAAATGGCAAAATACGGCCATATTTTTTTCTCGAGGAAACAACCAAACAACAATTTTCCTGCATTTCAAATGCATCCTAAAGCACAGCAAATGCATCAGAAACAGTCTAGTTCTTATTGAAACCCTAACCCTAGGTCGGGCACTTTGGGAACTCAAATACTATATCAAAAACATGTCTACAAATACAGCGTTCGAAAAGTCACCCAAATCGCTCCCAACTAGTCAGAAACATTTAAATTAATGTTTCTAAGCAATTCAATGTATCTGCAGTGAATCTGTTGTTTAAATTTCCAATATTATTCTTTTTCTCACTTTCTCCTGAAATGGCGCAGAAAATGAGCAAGTCTTGTGGCGTTTGTGGGACTGCATTACAATTACCACTACAGTGCGGCTAAAAGTATAATTGTTTTGGGCATTAAATGCAACAAGCAGGATAAATTCACATACAGAATGTGTGTTTTCAAACTTTTGATTTTTGACCCTTTTTGAGCGACAGCCGCGCGGCTAAAGAAAAATGGCAAAATACGGCCATATTTTTTTCTCGAGGAAACAACCAAACAACAATTTTCCTGCATTTCAAATGCATCCTAAAGCACAGCAAATGCATCAGAAACGGTCTAGTTCTTATTGAAACCCTAACCCTAGGTCGGGCACTTTGGGAACTCAAATACTGTATCAAAAACATGTCTACAAATACAGCGTTCGAAAAGCCACCCAAATCACTCCCAACTAGTCAGAAACATTTAAAATAGTGTTTCTAAGCAATTCAATGCATCTACAGTGAATCTGTTGTTTAAATTTCCAAAATTTTTCTTTTTCTCACTTTCTCCTGAAATGGCGTAGAAAATGATCAAGTCTTGTGGCGTTTGTGGGACTGCATTACAATTACCACTACAGTGCGGCTAAAAGTATAATTGTTTTGGGCATTAAATGCAACAAGCAGGATAAATTCACATACAGAATGTGTGTTTTCAAACTTTTGATTTTTGACCCTTTTTGAGCGACAGCCGCGCGGCTTAAGAAAAATGGCAAAATACGGCCATATTTTTTTCTCGAGGAAACAACCAAACAACAGTTTTCCTGCATTTCAAATGCATCCTAAAGCACAGCAAATGCATCAGAAACGGTCTAGTTCTTATTGAAACCCTAACCCTAACCCTAGGTCGGGCACTTTGGGAACTCAAATACTGTATCAAAAACATGTCTACAAATACAGCGTTCGAAAAGTCACCCAAATCGCTCCAAACTAGTCAGAAACATTTAAAATAATGTTTCTAAGCAATTCAATGTATCTGCAGTGAATCTGTTGTTTAAATTTCCAATATTTTTCTTTTTCTCACTTTCTCCTGAAATGGCGCAGAAAATGAGCAAGTCTTGTGGCGTTTGTGGGACTGCATTACAATTACCACTACAGTGTGGCTAAAAGTATCATTGTTTTGGGCATTAAATGCAACAAGCAGGATAAATTCACATACAGAATGTGTTATCAAACTTTTGATTTTTGACCCTTTTTGAGCGACAGCCGCGCGGCTTAAGAAAAATGGCAAAATACGGCCATATTTTTTTCTCGAGGAAACAACCAAACAACAATTTTCCTGCATTTCAAATGCATCCTAAAGCACAGCAAATGCATCAGAAACGGTCTAGTTCTTATTGGAACCCTAACCCTAACCCTAGGTCGGGCACTTTGGGAACTCAAATACTGTATCAAAAACATGTCTACAAATACAGCGTTCGAAAAGTCACCCAAATCGCTCCCAACTAGTCAGAAACATTTAAAATAATGTTTCTAAGCAATTCAATGTATCTGCAGTGAATCTGTTGTTTAAATTTCCAATATTTTTCTTTTTCTCACTTTCTCCTGAAATGGCGCAGAAAATGAGCAAGTCTTGTGGCGTTTGTGGGACTGCATTACAATTACCACTACAGTGTGGCTAAAAGTATCATTGTTTTGGGCATTAAATGCAACAAGCAGGATAAATTCACATACAGAATGTGTGTTTTCAAACTTTTGATTTTTGACCCTTTTTGAGCGACAGCCGCGCGGCTTAAGAAAAATGGCAAAATACGGCCATATTTTTTTCTCGAGGAAACAACCAAACAACAGTTTTCCTGCATTTCAAATGCATCCTAAAGCACAGCAAATGCATCAGAAACGGTCTAGTTCTTATTGAAACCCTAACCCTAACCCTAGGTCGGGCA
This sequence comes from Atractosteus spatula, assembly GCF_055471065.1. Lineage (NCBI taxonomy): Eukaryota > Metazoa > Chordata > Actinopteri > Semionotiformes > Lepisosteidae > Atractosteus > Atractosteus spatula. The sequence continues at coordinate 29,976,921 of NC_142718.1, forward strand.
CTTTGGGAACTCAAATACTGTATCAAAAACATGTCTACAAATACAGCGTTCGAAAAGTCACCCAAATCGCTCCCAACTAGTCAGAAACATTTAAAATAATGTTTCTAAGCAATTCAATATATCTGCAGTGAATCTGTTGTTTAAATTTCCAATATTTTTCTTTTTCTCACTTTCTCCTGAAATGGCGCAGAAAATGAGCAAGTCTTGTGGCGTTTGTGGGACTGCATTACAATTACCACTACAGTGTGGCTAAAAGTATCATTGTTTTGGGCATTAAATGCAACAAGCAGGATAAATTCACATACAGAATGTGTTATCAAACTTTTGATTTTTGACCCTTTTTGAGCGACAGCCGCGCGGCTTAAGAAAAATGACAAAATACGGCCATATTTTTTTCTCGAGGAAACAACCAAACAACAATTTTCCTGCATTTCAAATGCATCCTAAAGCACAGCAAATGCATCAGAAACGGTCTAGTTCTTATTGGAACCCTAACCCTAACCCTAGGTCGGGCACTTTGGGAACTCAAATACTGTATCAAAAACATGTCTACAAATACAGCGTTCGAAAAGTCACCCAAATCGCTCCCAACTAGTCAGAAACATTTAAAATAATGTTTCTAAGCAATTCAATGTATCTGCAGTGAATCTGTTGTTTAAATTTCCAATATTTTTCTTTTTCTCACTTTCTCCTGAAATGGCGCAGAAAATGAGCAAGTCTTGTGGCGTTTGTGGGACTGCATTACAATTACCACTACAGTGCGGCTAAAAGTATAATTGTTTTGGGCATTAATTGCAACAAGCAGGATAAATTCACATACAGAATGTGTGTTTTCAAACTTTTGATTTTTGACCCTTTTTGAGCGACAGCCGCGCGGCTAAAGAAAAATGGCAAAATACGGCCATATTTTTTTCTCGAGGAAACAACCAAACAACAATTTTCCTGCATTTCAAATGCATCCTAAAGCACAGCAAATGCATCAGAAACGGTCTAGTTCTTATTGAAACCCTAACCCTAACCCTAGGTCGGGCACTTTGGGAACTCAAATACTGTATCAAAAACATGTCTACAAATACAGCGTTCGAAAAGTCACCCAAATCGCTCCCAACTAGTCAGAAACATTTAAATTAATGTTTCTAAGCAATTCAATGTATCTGCAGTGAATCTGTTGTTTAAATTTCCAATATTTTTCTTTTTCTCACTTTCTCCTGAAATGGCGCAGAAAATGAGCAAGTCTTGTGGCGTTTGTGGGACTGCATTACAATTACCACTACAGTGTGGCTAAAAGTATCATTGTTTTGGGCATTAAATGCAACAAGCAGGATAAATTCACATACAGAATGTGTGTTTTCAAACTTTTGATTTTTGACCCTTTTTGAGCGACAGCCGCGCGGCTTAAGAAAAATGGCAAAATACGGCCATATTTTTTTCTCGAGGAAACAACCAAACAACAGTTTTCCTGCATTTCAAATGCATCCTAAAGCACAGCAAATGCATCAGAAACGGTCTAGTTCTTATTGAAACCCTAACCCTAACCCTAGGTCGGGCACTTTGGGAACTCAAATACTGTATCAAAAACATGTCTACAAATACAGCGTTCGAAAAGTCACCCAAATCGCTCCCAACTAGTCAGAAACATTTAAATTAATGTTTCTAAGCAATTCAATGTATCTGCAGTGAATCTGTTGTTTAAATTTCCAATATTTTTCTTTTTCTCACTTTCTCCTGAAATGGCGCAGAAAATGAGCAAGTCTTGTGGCGTTTGTGGGACTGCATTACAATTACCACTACAGTGTGGCTAAAAGTATCATTGTTTTGGGCATTAAATGCAACAAGCAGGATAAATTCACATACAGAATGTGTGTTTTCAAACTTTTGATTTTTGACCCTTTTTGAGCGACAGCCGCGCGGCTTAAGAAAAATGGCAAAATACGGCCATATTTTTTTCTCGAGGAAACAACCAAACAACAGTTTTCCTGCATTTCAAATGCATCCTAAAGCACAGCAAATGCATCAGAAACGGTCTAGTTCTTATTGAAACCCTAACCCTAACCCTAGGTCGGGCACTTTGGGAACTCAAATACTGTATCAAAAACATGTCTACAAATACAGCGTTCGAAAAGTCACCCAAATCGCTCCCAACTAGTCAGAAACATTTAAAATAATGTTTCTAAGCAATTCAATATATCTGCAGTGAATCTGTTGTTTAAATTTCCAATATTTTTCTTTTTCTCACTTTCTCCTGAAATGGCGCAGAAAATGAGCAAGTCTTGTGGCGTTTGTGGGACTGCATTACAATTACCACTACAGTGTGGCTAAAAGTATCATTGTTTTGGGCATTAAATGCAACAAGCAGGATAAATTCACATACAGAATGTGTTATCAAACTTTTGATTTTTGACCCTTTTTGAGCGACAGCCGCGCGGCTTAAGAAAAATGACAAAATACGGCCATATTTTTTTCTCGAGGAAACAACCAAACAACAATTTTCCTGCATTTCAAATGCATCCTAAAGCACAGCAAATGCATCAGAAACGGTCTAGTTCTTATTGGAACCCTAACCCTAACCCTAGGTCGGGCACTTTGGGAACTCAAATACTGTATCAAAAACATGTCTACAAATACAGCGTTCGAAAAGTCACCCAAATCGCTCCCAACTAGTCAGAAACATTTAAAATAATGTTTCTAAGCAATTCAATGTATCTGCAGTGAATCTGTTGTTTAAATTTCCAATATTTTTCTTTTTCTCACTTTCTCCTGAAATGGCGCAGAAAATGAGCAAGTCTTGTGGCGTTTGTGGGACTGCATTACAATTACCACTACAGTGCGGCTAAAAGTATAATTGTTTTGGGCATTAATTGCAACAAGCAGGATAAATTCACATACAGAATGTGTGTTTTCAAACTTTTGATTTTTGACCCTTTTTGAGCGACAGCCGCGCGGCTAAAGAAAAATGGCAAAATACGGCCATATTTTTTTCTCGAGGAAACAACCAAACAACAATTTTCCTGCATTTCAAATGCATCCTAAAGCACAGCAAATGCATCAGAAACGGTCTAGTTCTTATTGAAACCCTAACCCTAACCCTAGGTCGGGCACTTTGGGAACTCAAATACTGTATCAAAAACATGTCTACAAATACAGCGTTCGAAAAGTCACCCAAATCGCTCCCAACTAGTCAGAAACATTTAAATTAATGTTTCTAAGCAATTCAATGTATCTGCAGTGAATCTGTTGTTTAAATTTCCAATATTTTTCTTTTTCTCACTTTCTCCTGAAATGGCGCAGAAAATGAGCAAGTCTTGTGGCGTTTGTGGGACTGCATTACAATTACCACTACAGTGTGGCTAAAAGTATCATTGTTTTGGGCATTAAATGCAACAAGCAGGATAAATTCACATACAGAATGTGTGTTTTCAAACTTTTGATTTTTGACCCTTTTTGAGCGACAGCCGCGCGGCTTAAGAAAAATGGCAAAATACGGCCATATTTTTTTCTCGAGGAAACAACCAAACAACAGTTTTCCTGCATTTCAAATGCATCCTAAAGCACAGCAAATGCATCAGAAACGGTCTAGTTCTTATTGAAACCCTAACCCTAACCCTAGGTCGGGCACTTTGGGAACTCAAATACTGTATCAAAAACATGTCTACAAATACAGCGTTCGAAAAGTCACCCAAATCGCTCCCAACTAGTCAGAAACATTTAAATTAATGTTTCTAAGCAATTCAATGTATCTGCAGTGAATCTGTTGTTTAAATTTCCAATATTTTTCTTTTTCTCACTTTCTCCTGAAATGGCGCAGAAAATGAGCAAGTCTTGTGGCGTTTGTGGGACTGCATTACAATTACCACTACAGTGTGGCTAAAAGTATCATTGTTTTGGGCATTAAATGCAACAAGCAGGATAAATTCACATACAGAATGTGTGTTTTCAAACTTTTGATTTTTGACCCTTTTTGAGCGACAGCCGCGCGGCTTAAGAAAAATGGCAAAATACGGCCATATTTTTTTCTCGAGGAAACAACCAAACAACAGTTTTCCTGCATTTCAAATGCATCCTAAAGCACAGCAAATGCATCAGAAACGGTCTAGTTCTTATTGAAACCCTAACCCTAACCCTAGGTCGGGCACTTTGGGAACTCAAATACTGTATCAAAAACATGTCTACAAATACAGCGTTCGAAAAGTCACCCAAATCGCTCCCAACTAGTCAGAAACATTTAAAATAATGTTTCTAAGCAATTCAATGTATCTGCAGTGAATCTGTTGTTTAAATTTCCAATATTTTTCTTTTTCTCACTTTCTCCTGAAATGGCGCAGAAAATGAGCCAGTCTTGTGGCGTTTGTGGGACTGCATTACAATTACCACTACAGTGTGGCTAAAAGTATCATTGTTTTGGGCATTAAATGCAACAAGGAGGATAAATTCACATACAGAATGTGTGTTTTCAAACTTTTGATTTTTGACCCTTTTTGAGCGTCAGCCGCGCGGCTTAAGAAAAATGGCAAAATACGGCCATATTTTTTTCTCGAGGAAACAACCAAACAACAGTTTTCCTGCATTTCAAATGCATCCTAAAGCACAGCAAATGCATCAGAAACGGTCTAGTTCTTATTGAAACCCTAACCCTAACCCTAGGTCGGGCACTTTGGGAACTCAAATACTGTATCAAAAACATGTCTACAAATACAACGTTCGAAAAGTCACCCAAATCGCTCCCAACTAGTCAGAAACATTTAAATTAATGTTTCTAAGCAATTCAATGTATCTGCAGTGAATCTGTTGTTTAAATTTCCAATATTTTTCTTTTTCTCACTTTCTCCTGAAATGGCGCAGAAAATGAGCAAGTCTTGTGGCGTTTGTGGGACTGCATTGCAATTACCACTACAGTGTGGCTAAAAGTATCATTGTTTTGGGCATTAAATGCAACAAGCAGGATAAATTCACATATAGAATGTGTGTTTTCAAACTTTTGATTTTTGACCCTTTTTGAGCGACAGCCGCGCGGCTTAAGAAAAATGGCAAAATACGGCCATATTTTTTTCTCGAGGAAACAACCAAACAAAAATTTTCCTGCATTTCAAATGCATCCTAAAGCACAGCAAATGCATCAGAAACGGTCTAGATCATTTTGAAACCCTAACCCTAACCCTAGGTCGGGCACTTTGGGAACTCAAATACTGTATCAAAAACATGTCTACAAATACAGCGTTCGAAAAGTCACCCAAATCGCTCCCAACTAGTCAGAAACATTTAAAATAATGTTTCTAAGCAATTCAATGTATCTGCAGTAAATCTGTTGTTTAAATTTCCAATAGTTTTCTTTTTCTCACTTTCTCCTGAAATGGCGCAGAAAATGAGCAAGTCTTGTGGCGTTTGTGGGACTGCATTACAATTACCACTACAGTGTGGCTAAAAGTATCATTGTTTTGGGCATTAAATGCAACAAGCAGGATAAATTCACATATAGAATGTGTGTTTTCAAACTTTTGATTTTTGACCCTTTTTGAGCGACAGCCGCGCGGCTTAAGAAAAATGGCAAAATACGGCCATATTTTTTTCTCGAGGAAACAACCAAACAACAGTTTTCCTGCATTTCAAATGCATCCTAAAGCACAGCAAATGCATCAGAAACGGTCTAGTTCTTATTGAAACCCTAACCCTAACCCTAGGTCGGGCACTTTGGGAACTCAAATACTGTATCAAAAAAATGTCTACAAATACAGCGTTCGAAAAGTCACCCAAATCGCTCCCAACTAGTCAGAAACATTTAAATTAATGTTTCTAAGCAATTCAATGCATCTGCAGTGAATCTGTTGTTTAAATTTCCAATATTTTTCTTTTTCTCACTTTCTCCTGAAATGGCGCAGAAAATGAGCAAGTCTTGTGGCGTTTGTGGGACTGCATTACAATTACCACTACAGTGTGGCTAAAAGTATCATTGTTTTGGGCATTAAATGCAACAAGCAGGATAAATTCACATACAGAATGTGTGTTTTCAAACTTTTGATTTTTGACCCTTTTTGAGCGACAGCCGCGCGGCTTAAGAAAAATGGCAAAATACGGCCATATTTTTTTCTCGAGGAAACAACCAAACAACAGTTTTCCTGCATTTCAAATGCATCCTAAAGCACAGCAAATGCATCAGAAACGGTCTAGTTCTTATTGAAACCCTAACCCTAACCCTAGGTCGGGCACTTTGGGAACTCAAATACTGTATCAAAAACATGTCTACAAATACAGCGTTCGAAAAGTCACCCAAATCGCTCCCAACTAGTCAGAAACATTTAAAATAATGTTTCTAAGCAATTCAATATATCTGCAGTGAATCTGTTGTTTAAATTTCCAATATTTTTCTTTTTCTCACTTTCTCCTGAAATGGCGCAGAAAATGAGCAAGTCTTGTGGCGTTTGTGGGACTGCATTACAATTACCACTACAGTGTGGCTAAAAGTATCATTGTTTTGGGCATTAAATGCAACAAGCAGGATAAATTCACATACAGAATGTGTTATCAAACTTTTGATTTTTGACCCTTTTTGAGCGACAGCCGCGCGGCTTAAGAAAAATGGCAAAATACGGCCATATTTTTTTCTCGAGGAAACAACCAAACAACAATTTTCCTGCATTTCAAATGCATCCTAAAGCACAGCAAATGCATCAGAAACGGTCTAGTTCTTATTGGAACCCTAACCCTAACCCTAGGTCGGGCACTTTGGGAACTCAAATACTGTATCAAAAACATGTCTACAAATACAGCGTTCGAAAAGTCACCCAAATCGCTCCCAACTAGTCAGAAACATTTAAAATAATGTTTCTAAGCAATTCAATGTATCTGCAGTGAATCTGTTGTTTAAATTTCCAATATTTTTCTTTTTCTCACTTTCTCCTGAAATGGCGCAGAAAATGAGCAAGTCTTGTGGCGTTTGTGGGACTGCATTACAATTACCACTACAGTGCGGCTAAAAGTATAATTGTTTTGGGCATTAATTGCAACAAGCAGGATAAATTCACATACAGAATGTGTGTTTTCAAACTTTTGATTTTTGACCCTTTTTGAGCGACAGCCGCGCGGCTAAAGAAAAATGGCAAAATACGGCCATATTTTTTTCTCGAGGAAACAACCAAACAACAATTTTCCTGCATTTCAAATGCATCCTAAAGCACAGCAAATGCATCAGAAACGGTCTAGTTCTTATTGAAACCCTAACCCTAACCCTAGGTCGGGCACTTTGGGAACTCAAATACTGTATCAAAAACATGTCTACAAATACAGCGTTCGAAAAGTCACCCAAATCGCTCCCAACTAGTCAGAAACATTTAAATTAATGTTTCTAAGCAATTCAATGTATCTGCAGTGAATCTGTTGTTTAAATTTCCAATATTTTTCTTTTTCTCACTTTCTCCTGAAATGGCGCAGAAAATGAGCAAGTCTTGTGGCGTTTGTGGGACTGCATTACAATTACCACTACAGTGTGGCTAAAAGTATCATTGTTTTGGGCATTAAATGCAACAAGCAGGATAAATTCACATACAGAATGTGTGTTTTCAAACTTTTGATTTTTGACCCTTTTTGAGCGACAGCCGCGCGGCTTAAGAAAAATGGCAAAATACGGCCATATTTTTTTCTTGAGGAAACAACCAAACAACAGTTTTCCTGCATTTCAAATGCATCCTAAAGCACAGCAAATGCATCAGAAACGGTCTAGTTCTTATTGAAACCCTAACCCTAACCCTAGGTCGGGCACTTTGGGAACTCAAATACTGTATCAAAAACATGTCTACAAATACAGCGTTCGAAAAGTCACCCAAATCGCTCCCAACTAGTCAGAAACATTTAAAATAATGTTTCTAAGCAATTCAATGTATCTGCAGTGAATCTGTTGTTTAAATTTCCAATATTTTTCTTTTTCTCACTTTCTCCTGAAATGGCGCAGAAAATGAGCCAGTCTTGTGGCGTTTGTGGGACTGCATTACAATTACCACTACAGTGTGGCTAAAAGTATCATTGTTTTGGGCATTAAATGCAACAAGCAGGATAAATTCACATATAGAATGTGTGTTTTCAAACTTTTGATTTTTGACCCTTTTTGAGCGACAGCCGCGCGGCTAAAGAAAAATGGCAAAATACAGCCATATTTTTTTCTCGAGGAAACAACCAAACAACAATTTTCCTGCATTTCAAATGCATCCTAAAGCACAGCAAATGCATCAGAAACGGTCTAGTTCTTATTGAAACCCTAACCCTAACCCTAGGTCGGGCACTTTGGGAACTCAAATACTGTATCAAAAACATGTCTACAAATACAGCGTTCGAAAAGTCACCCAAATCGCTCCCAACTAGTCAGAAACATTTAAATTAATGTTTCTAAGCAATTCAATGTATCTGCAGTGAATCTGTTGTTTAAATTTCCAATATTTTTCTTTTTCTCACTTTCTCCTGAAATGGCGCAGAAAATGAGCAAGTCTTGTGGCGTTTGTGGGACTGCATTACAATTACCACTACAGTGTGGCTAAAAGTATCATTGTTTTGGGCATTAAATGCAACAAGCAGGATAAATTCACATACAGAATGTCTGTTTTCAAAATTTGATTTTTGACCCTTTTTGAGCAACAGCCGCGCGGCTTAAGAAAAATGGCAAAATACGGCCATATTTTTTTCTCAAGGAAACAACCAAACAACAATTTTCCTGCATTTCAAATGCATCCTAAAGCACTGCAAATGCATCAGAAACGGTCTAGTTGTTTTTGAAACCCTAACCCTAACACTAGGTTGGGCATTTTGTGAACTCAAATACTGTATCAAAAACATGTCTACAAATACAGCGTTCGAAAAGTCACCCAAATCGCTCCCAACTAGTCAGAAACATTTAAAATAATGTTTCTAAGCAATTCAATGTATCTGCAGTGAATCTGTTGTTTAAATTTCCAATATTTTTCTTTTTCTCACTTTCTCCTGAAATGGCGCAGAAAATGAGCAAGTCTTGTGGCGTTTGTGGGACTGCATTACAATTACCACTACAGTGTGGCTAAAAGTATCATTGTTTTGGGCATTAAATGCAACAAGCAGGATAAATTCACATACAGAATGTGTGTTTTCAAACTTTTGATTTTTGACCCTTTTTGAGCGACAGCCGCGCGGCTTAAGAAAAATGGCAAAATACGGCCATATTTTTTTCTCGAGGAAACAACCAAACAACAATTTTCCTGCATTTCAAATGCATCCTAAAGCACAGCAAATGCATCAGAAACAGTCTAGTTCTTATTGAAACCCTAACCCTAGGTCGGGCACTTTGGGAACTCAAATACTGTATCAAAAACATGTCTACAAATACAACGTTCGAAAAGTCACCCAAATCGCTCCCAACTAGTCAGAAACATTTAAATTAATGTTTCTAAGCAATTCAATGTATCTGCAGTGAATCTGTTGTTTAAATTTCCAATATTTTTCTTTTTCTCACTTTCTCCTGAAATGGCGCAGAAAATGAGCAAGTCTTGTGGCGTTTGTGGGACTGCATTACAATTACCACTACAGTTTGGCTAAAAGTATCATTGTTTTGGGCATTAAATGCAACAAGCAGGATAAATTCACATACAGAATGTGTGTTTTCAAACTTTTGATTTTTGACCCTTTTTGAGCGACAGCCGCGCGGCTAAAGAAAAATGGCAAAATACGGCCATATTTTTTTCTCGAGGAAACAACCAAACAACAATTTTCCTGCATTTCAAATGCATCCTAAAGCACAGCAAATGCATCAGAAACCGTCTAGTTCTTATTGAAACCCTAACCCTAACCCTAGGTTGGGCACTTTGGGAACTCAAATACTGTATCAAAAACATGTCTACAAATACAGCGTTCGAAAAGTCACCCAAATCGCTCCCAACTAGTCAGAAACATTTAAATTAATGTTTCTAAGCAATTCAATGTATCTGCAGTGAATCTGTTGTTTAAATTTCCAATATTTTTCTTTTTCTCACTTTCTCCTGAAATGGCGCAGAAAATGAGCAAGTCTTGTGGCTATTGTGGGACTGCATTACAATTACCTCTACAGTGTGGCTAAAAGTATCATTGTTTTGGGCATTAAATGCAACAAGCAGGATAAATTCACATACAGAATGTGTGCTTTCAAACTTTTGATTTTTGACCCTTTTTGAGCGACAGCCGCGCGGCTTAAGAAAAATGGCAAAATACGGCCATATTTTTTTCTCGAGGAAACAACCAAACAACAATTTTCCTGCATTTCAAATGCATCCTAAAGCACAGCAAATGCATCAGAAACAGTCTAGTTCTTATTGAAACCCTAACCCTAGGTCGGGCACTTTGGGAACTCAAATACTGTATCAAAAACATGTCTACAAATACAGCGTTCGAAAAGTCACCCAAATCGCTCCGAACAAGTCAGAAACATTTAAAATAATGTTTCTAAGCAATTCAATGTATCTGCAGTGAATCTGTTGTTTAAATTTCCAATATTTTTCTTTTTCTCACTTTCTCCTGAAATGGCGCAGAAAATGAGCAAGTCTTGTGGCTATTGTGGGACTGCATTACAATTACCTCTACAGTGTGGCTAAAAGTATCATTGTTTTGGGCATTAAATGCAACAAGCAGGATAAATTCACATACAGAATGTGTGTTTTCAAACTTTTGATTTTTGACCCTTTTTGAGCGACAGCCGCGCGGCTTAAGAAAAATGGCAAAATACGGCCATATTTTTTTCTCGAGGAAACAACCAAACAACAATTTTCCTGCATTTCAAATGCATCCTAAAGCACAGCAAATGCATCAGAAACAGTCTAGTTCTTATTGAAACCCTAACCCTAGGTCGGGCACTTTGGGAACTCAAATACTATATCAAAAACTTGTCTACAAATACAGCGTTCGAAAAGTCACCCAAATCGCTCCCAACTAGTCAGAAACATTTAAATTAATGTTTCTAAGCAATTCAATGTATCTGCAGTGAATCTGTTGTTTAAATTTCCAATATTTTTCTTTTTCTCACTTTCTCCTGAAATGGCGCAGAAAATGAGCAAGTCTTGTGGCGTTTGTGGGACTGCATTACAATTACCACTACAGTGCGGCTAAAAGTATAATTGTTTTGGGCATTAAATGCAACAAGCAGGATAAATTCACATACAGAATGTGTGTTTTCAAACTTTTGATTTTTGACCCTTTTTGAGCGACAGCCGCGCGGCTAAAGAAAAATGGCAAAATACGGCCATATTTTTTTCTCGAGGAAACAACCAAACAACAATTTTCCTGCATTTCAAATGCATCCTAAAGCACAGCAAATGCATCAGAAACGGTCTAGTTCTTATTGAAACCCTAACCCTAACCCTAGGTTGGGCACTTTGGGAACTCAAATACTGTATCAAAAACATGTCTACAAATACAGCGTTCGAAAAGTCACCCAAATCGCTCCCAACTAGTCAGAAACATTTAAATTAATGTTTCTAAGCAATTCAATGTATCTGCAGTGAATCTGTTCTTTAAATTTCCAATATTTTTCTTTTTCTCACTTTCTCCTGAAATGGCGCAGAAAATGAGCAAGTCTTGTGGCGTTTGTGGGACTGCATTACAATTACCACTACAGTGTGGCTAAAAGTATCATTGTTTTGGGCATTAAATGCAACAAGCAGGATAAATTCACATACAGAATGTGTGTTTTCAAACTTTTGATTTTTGACCCTTTTTGAGCGACAGCCGCGCGGCTTAAGAAAAATGGCAAAATACGGCCATATTTTTTTCTCGAGGAAACAACCAAACAACAATTTTCCTGCATTTCAAATGCATCCTAAAGCACAGCAAATGCATCAGAAACGGTCTAGTTCTTATTGAAGCCCTAACCGTAACCCTAGGTCGGGCACTTTGGGAACTCAAATACTGTATCAAAAACATGTCTACAAATACAGCGTTCGAAAAGTCACCCAAATCGCTCCCAACTAGTCAGAAACATTTAAATTAATGTTTCTAAGCAATTCAATGTATCTGCAGTGAATCTGTTGTTTAAATTTCCAATATTTTTCTTTTTCTCACTTTCTCCTGAAATGGCGCAGAAAATGAGCAAGTCTTGTGGCTATTGTGGGACTGCATTACAATTACCTCTACAGTGTGGCTAAAAGTATCATTGTTTTGGGCATTAAATGCAACAAGCAGGATAAATTCACATACAGAATGTGTGCTTTCAAACTTTTGATTTTTGACCCTTTTTGAGCGACAGCCGCGCGGCTTAAGAAAAATGGCAAAATACGGCCATATTTTTTTCTCGAGGAAACAACCAAACAACAATTTTCCTGCATTTCAAATGCATCCTAAAGCACAGCAAATGCATCAGAAACAGTCTAGTTCTTATTGAAACCCTAACCCTAGGTCGGGCACTTTGGGAACTCAAATACTGTATCAAAAACATGTCTACAAATACAGCGTTCGAAAAGTCACCCAAATCGCTCCCAACTAGTCAGAAACATTTAAATTAATGTTTCTAAGCAATTCAATGTATCTGCAGTGAATCTGTTGTTTAAATTTCCAAAATTTTCTTTTTCTCACTTTCTCCTGAAATGGCGCAGAAAATGAGCAAGTCTTGTGGCGTTTGTGGGACTGCATTACAATTACCACTACAGTGCGGCTAAAAGTACAATTGTTTTGGGCATTAAATGCAACAAGCAGGATAAATTCACATACAGAATGTGTGTTTTCAAACTTTTGATTTTTGACCCTTTTTGAGCGACAGCCGCGCGGCTAAGGAAAAATGGCAAAATACGGCCATATTTTTTTCTCGAGGAAACAACCAAACAACAATTTTCCTGCATTTCAAATGCATCCTAAAGCACAGCAAATGCATCAGAAACGGTCTAGTTCTTATTGAAACCCTAACCCTAACCCTAGGTCGGGCACTTTGGGAACTCAAATACTGTATCAAAAACATGTCTACAAATACAGCTTTCGAAAAGTCACCCAAATCGCTCCCAACTAGTCAGAAACATTTAAATTAATGTTTCTAAGCAATTCAATGTATCTGCAGTGAATCTGTTGTTTAAATTTCCAATATTTTTCTTTTTCTCACTTTCTCCTGAAATGGCGCAGAAAATGAGCAAGTCTTGTGGCGTTTGTGGGACTGCATTACAATTACCACTACAGTGTGGCTAAAAGTATCATTGTTTTGGGCATTAAATGCAACAAGCAGGATAAATTCACATACAGAATGTGTGTTTTCAAACTTTTGATTTTTGACCCTTTTTGAGCGACAGCCGCGCGGCTTAAGAAAAATGGCAAAATACGGCCATATTTTTTTCTCGAGGAAACAACCAAACAACAATTTTCCTGCATTTCAAATGCATCCTAAAGCACAGCAAATGCATCAGAAACGGTCTAGTTCTTATTGAAACCCTAACCCTAACCCTAGGTCTGGCACTTTGGGAACTCAAATACTGTATCAAAAACATGTCTACAAATACAGCGTTCGAAAAGTCTCCCAAATCGCTCCGAACTAGTCAGAAACATTTAAAATAATGTTTCTAAGCAATTCAATGTATCTGCAGTAAATCTGTTGTTTAAATTTCCAATAGTTTTCTTTTTCTCACTTTCTCCTGAAATGGCGCAGGAAATGAGCAAGTCTTGTGGCGTTTGTGGGACTGCATTACAATTACCACTACAGTGTGGCTAAAAGTATCATTGTTTTGGGCATTAAATGCAACAAGCAGGATAAATTCACATACAGAATGTCTGTTTTCAAAATTTGATTTTTGACCCTTTTTGAGCGACAGACGCGCGGCTTAAGAAAAATGGCAAAATACGGCCATATTTTTTTCTCGAGGAAACAACCAAACAACAGTTTTCCTGCATTTCAAATGCATCCTAAAGCACAGCAAATGCATCAGAAACGGTCTAGTTCTTATTGAAACCCTAACCCTAACCCTAGGTCGGGCACTTTGGGAACTCAAATACTGTATCAAAAACATGTCTACAAATACAGCGTTCGAAAAGCCACCCAAATCACTCCCAACTAGTCAGAAACATTTAAAATAGTGTTTCTAAGCAATTCAATGCATCTACAGTGAATCTGTTGTTTAAATTTCAAAAATTTTTCTTTTTCTCACTTTCTCCTGAAATGGCGTAGAAAATGAGCAAGTCTTGTGGCGTTTGTGGGACTGCATTACAATTACCACTACAGTGCGGCTAAAAGTATAATTGTTTTGGGCATTAAATGCAACAAGCAGGATAAATTCACATACAGAATGTGTGTTTTCAAACTTTTGATTTTTGACCCTTTTTGAGCGACAGCCGCGCGGCTAAAGAAAAATGGCAAAATACGGCCATATTTTTTTCTCGAGGAAACAACCAAACAATTTTCCTACATTTCAAATGCATCCTAAAGCACAGCAAATGCATCAGAAACGGTCTAGTTCTTATTGAAACCCTAACCCTAACCCTAGGTCGGGCACTTTGGGAACTCAAATACTGTATCAAAAACATGTCTACAAATACAGCGTTCGAAAAGTCACCCAAATCGCTCCCAACTAGTCAGAAACATTTAAATTAATGTTTCTAAGCAATTCAATGTATCTGCAGTGAATCTGTTGTTTAAATTTCCAATATTTTTCTTTTTCTCACTTTCTCCTGAAATGGCGCAGAAAATGAGCAAGTCTTGTGGCGTTTGTGGGACTGCATTACAATTACCACTACAGTGTGGCTAAAAGTATCATTGTTTTGGGCATTAAATGCAACAAGCAGGATAAATTCACATACAGAATGTGTGTTTTCAAACTTTTGATTTTTGACCCTTTTTGAGCGACAGCCGCGCGGCTTAAGAAAAATGGCAAAATACGGCCATATTTTTTTCTCGAGGAAACAACCAAACAACAATTTTCCTGCATTTCAAATGCATCCTAAAGCACAGCAAATGCATCAGAAACAGTCTAGTTCTTATTGAAACCCTAACCCTAGGTCGGGCACTTTGGGAACTCAAATACTGTATCAAAAACATGTCTACAAATACAGCATTCGAAAAGTCACCCAAATCGCTCCCAACTAGTCAGAAACATTTAAATTAATGTTTCTAAGCAATTCAATGTATCTGCAGTGAATCTGTTGTTTAAATTTCCAAAATTTTCTTTTTCTCACTTTCTCCTGAAATGGCGCAGAAAATGAGCAAGTCTTGTGGCGTTTGTGGGACTGCATTACAATTACCACTACAGTGCGGCTAAAAGTACAATTGTTTTGGGCATTAAATGCAACAAGCAGGATAAATTCACATACAGAATGTGTGTTTTCAAACTTTTGATTTTTGACCCTTTTTGAGCGACAGCCGCGCGGCTAAGGAAAAATGGCAAAATACGGCCATATTTTTTTCTCGAGGAAACAACCAAACAACAATTTTCCTGCATTTCAAATGCATCCTAAAGCACAGCAAATGCATCAGAAACGGTCTAGTTCTTATTGAAACCCTAACCCTAACCCTAGGTCGGGCACTTTGGGAACTCAAATACTGTATCAAAAACATGTCTACAAATACAGCGTTCGAAAAGTCTCCCAAATCGCTCCGAACTAGTCAGAAACATTTAAAATAATGTTTCTAAGCAATTCAATGTATCTGCAGTAAATCTGTTGTTTAAATTTCCAATAGTTTTCTTTTTCTCACTTTCTCCTGAAATGGCGCAGGAAATGAGCAAGTCTTGTGGCGTTTGTGGGACTGCATTACAATTACCACTACAGTGTGGCTAAAAGTATCATTGTTTTGGGCATTAAATGCAACAAGCAGGATAAATTCACATACAGAATGTCTGTTTTCAAAATTTGAATTTTGACCCTTTTTGAGCGACAGACGCGCGGCTTAAGAAAAATGGCAAAATACGGCCATATTTTTTTCTCGAGGAAACAACCAAACAACAGTTTTCCTGCATTTCAAATGCATCCTAAAGCACAGCAAATGCATCAGAAACGGTCTAGTTCTTATTGAAACCCTAACCCTAACCCTAGGTCGGGCACTTTGGGAACTCAAATACTGTATCAAAAACATGTCTACAAATACAGCGTTCGAAAAGCCACCCAAATCACTCCCAACTAGTCAGAAACATTTAAAATAGTGTTTCTAAGCAATTCAATGCATCTACAGTGAATCTGTTGTTTAAATTTCAAAAATTTTTCTTTTTCTCACTTTCTCCTGAAATGGCGTAGAAAATGAGCAAGTCTTGTGGCGTTTGTGGGACTGCATTACAATTACCACTACAGTGCGGCTAAAAGTATAATTGTTTTGGGCATTAAATGCAACAAGCAGGATAAATTCACATACAGAATGTGTGTTTTCAAACTTTTGATTTTTGACCCTTTTTGAGCGACAGCCGCGCGGCTAAAGAAAAATGGCAAAATACGGCCATATTTTTTTCTCGAGGAAACAACCAAACAATTTTCCTGCATTTCAAATGCATCCTAAAGCACAGCAAATGCATCAGAAACGGTCTAGTTCTTATTGAAACCCTAACCCTAACCCTATGTCGGGCACTTTGGGAACTCAAATACTGTATCAAAAACATGTCTACAAATACAGCGTTCGAAAAGTCACCCAAATCGCTCCCAACTAGTCAGAAACATTTAAATTAATGTTTCTAAGCAATTCAATGTATCTGCAGTGAATCTGTTGTTTAAATTTCCAATATTTTTCTTTTTCTCACTTTCTCCTGAAATGGCGCAGAAAATGAGCAAGTCTTGTGGCGTTTGTGGGACTGCATTACAATTACCACTACAGTGTGGCTAAAAGTATCATTGTTTTGGGCATTAAATGCAACAAGCAGGATAAATTCACATACAGAATGTGTGTTTTCAAACTTTTGATTTTTGACCCTTTTTGAGCGACAGCCGCGCGGCTTAAGAAAAATGGCAAAATACGGCCATATTTTTTTCTCGAGGAAACAACCAAACAACAATTTTCCTGCATTTCAAATGCATCCTAAAGCACAGCAAATGCATCAGAAACAGTCTAGTTCTTATTGAAACCCTAACCCTAGGTCGGGCACTTTGGGAACTCAAATACTGTATCAAAAACATGTCTACAAATACAGCGTTCGAAAAGTCACCCAAATCGCTCCCAACTAGTCAGAAACATTTAAATTAATGTTTCTAAGCAATTCAATGTATCTGCAGTGAATCTGTTGTTTAAATTTCCAATATTTTTCTTTTTCTCACTTTCTCCTGAAATGGCGCAGAAAATGAGCAAGTCTTGTGGCGTTTGTGGGACTGCATTACAATTACCACTACAGTGTGGCTAAAAGTATCATTGTTTTGGGCATTAAATGCAACAAGCAGGATAAATTCACATACAGAATGTCTGTTTTCAAAATTTGATTTTTGACCCTTTTTGAGCGACAGACGCGCGGCTTAAGAAAAATGGCAAAATACGGCCATATTTTTTTCTCGAGGAAACAACCAAACAACAGTTTTCCTGCATTTCAAATGCATCCTAAAGCACAGCAAATGCATCAGAAACGGTCTAGTTCTTATTGAAACCCTAACCCTAACCCTAGGTCGGGCACTTTGGGAACTCAAATACTGTATCAAAAACATGTCTACAAATACAGCGTTCGAAAAGCCACCCAAATCACTCCCAACTAGTCAGAAACATTTAAAATAGTGTTTCTAAGCAATTCAATGCATCTACAGTGAATCTGTTGTTTAAATTTCAAAAATTTTTCTTTTTCTCACTTTCTCCTGAAATGGCGTAGAAAATGAGCAAGTCTTGTGGCGTTTGTGGGACTGCATTACAATTACCACTACAGTGCGGCTAAAAGTATAATTGTTTTGGGCATTAAATGCAACAAGCAGGATAAATTCACATACAGAATGTGTGTTTTCAAACTTTTGATTTTTGACCCTTTTTGAGCGACAGCCGCGCGGCTAAAGAAAAATGGCAAAATACGGCCATATTTTTTTCTCGAGGAAACAACCAAACAATTTTCCTACATTTCAAATGCATCCTAAAGCACAGCAAATGCATCAGAAACGGTCTAGTTCTTATTGAAACCCTAACCCTAACCCTAGGTCGGGCACTTTGGGAACTCAAATACTGTATCAAAAACATGTCTACAAATACAGCGTTCGAAAAGTCACCCAAATCGCTCCCAACTAGTCAGAAACATTTAAATTAATGTTTCTAAGCAATTCAATGTATCTGCAGTGAATCTGTTGTTTAAATTTCCAATATTTTTCTTTTTCTCACTTTCTCCTGAAATGGCGCAGAAAATGAGCAAGTCTTGTGGCGTTTGTGGGACTGCATTACAATTACCACTACAGTGTGGCTAAAAGTATCATTGTTTTGGGCATTAAATGCAACAAGCAGGATAAATTCACATACAGAATGTGTGTTTTCAAACTTTTGATTTTTGACCCTTTTTGAGCGACAGCCGCGCGGCTTAAGAAAAATGGCAAAATACGGCCATATTTTTTTCTCGAGGAAACAACCAAACAACAATTTTCCTGCATTTCAAATGCATCCTAAAGCACAGCAAATGCATCAGAAACAGTCTAGTTCTTATTGAAACCCTAACCCTAGGTCGGGCACTTTGGGAACTCAAATACTGTATCAAAAACATGTCTACAAATACAGCATTCGAAAAGTCACCCAAATCGCTCCCAACTAGTCAGAAACATTTAAATTAATGTTTCTAAGCAATTCAATGTATCTGCAGTGAATCTGTTGTTTAAATTTCCAAAATTTTCTTTTTCTCACTTTCTCCTGAAATGGCGCAGAAAATGAGCAAGTCTTGTGGCGTTTGTGGGACTGCATTACAATTACCACTACAGTGCGGCTAAAAGTACAATTGTTTTGGGCATTAAATGCAACAAGCAGGATAAATTCACATACAGAATGTGTGTTTTCAAACTTTTGATTTTTGACCCTTTTTGAGCGACAGCCGCGCGGCTAAGGAAAAATGGCAAAATACGGCCATATTTTTTTCTCGAGGAAACAACCAAACAACAATTTTCCTGCATTTCAAATGCATCCTAAAGCACAGCAAATGCATCAGAAACGGTCTAGTTCTTATTGAAACCCTAACCCTAACCCTAGGTCGGGCACTTTGGGAACTCAAATACTGTATCAAAAACATGTCTACAAATACAGCGTTCGAAAAGTCTCCCAAATCGCTCCGAACTAGTCAGAAACATTTAAAATAATGTTTCTAAGCAATTCAATGTATCTGCAGTAAATCTGTTGTTTAAATTTCCAATAGTTTTCTTTTTCTCACTTTCTCCTGAAATGGCGCAGGAAATGAGCAAGTCTTGTGGCGTTTGTGGGACTGCATTACAATTACCACTACAGTGTGGCTAAAAGTATCATTGTTTTGGGCATTAAATGCAACAAGCAGGATAAATTCACATACAGAATGTCTGTTTTCAAAATTTGATTTTTGACCCTTTTTGAGCGACAGACGCGCGGCTTAAGAAAAATGGCAAAATACGGCCATATTTTTTTCTCGAGGAAACAACCAAACAACAATTTTCCTGCATTTCAAATGCATCCTAAAGCACAGCAAATGCATCAGAAACGGTCTAGTTCTTATTGAAACCCTAACCCTAGGTCGGGCACTTTGGGAACTCAAATACTGTATCAAAAACATGTCTACAAATACAGCGTTCGAAAAGCCACCCAAATCACTCCCAACTAGTCAGAAACATTTAAATTAATGTTTCTAAGCAATTCAATGTATCTGCAGTGAATCTGTTGTTTAAATTTCCAAAATTTTCTTTTTCTCACTTTCTCCTGAAATGGCGCAGAAAATGAGCAAGTCTTGTGGCGTTTGTGGGACTGCATTACAATTACCACTACAGTGCGGCTAAAAGTATAATTGTTTTGGGCATTAAATGCAACAAGCAGGATAAATTCACATACAGAATGTGTGTTTTCAAACTTTTGATTTTTGACCCTTTTTGAGCGACAGCCGCGCGGCTAAAGAAAAATGGCAAAATACGGCCATATTTTTTTCTCGAGGAAACAACCAAACAACAATTTTCCTGCATTTCAAATGCATCCTAAAGCACAGCAAATGCATCAGAAACAGTCTAGTTCTTATTGAAACCCTAACCCTAGGTCGGGCACTTTGGGAACTCAAATACTGTATCAAAAACATGTCTACAAATACAGCGTTCGAAAAGTCACCCAAATCGCTCCCAACTAGTCAGAAACATTTAAATTAATGTTTCTAAGCAATTCAATGTATCTGCAGTGAATCTGTTGTTTAAATTTCCAAAATTTTCTTTTTCTCACTTTCTCCTGAAATGGCGCAGAAAATGAGCAAGTCTTGTGGCGTTTGTGGGACTGCATTACAATTACCACTACAGTGCGGCTAAAAGTACAATTGTTTTGGGCATTAAATGCAACAAGCAGGATAAATTCACATACAGAATGTGTGTTTTCAAACTTTTGATTTTTGACCCTTTTTGAGCGACAGCCGCGCGGCTAAAGAAAAATGGCAAAATACGGCCATATTTTTTTCTCGAGGAAACAACCAAACAATTTTCCTGCATTTCAAATGCATCCTAAAGCACAGCAAATGCATCAGAAACGGTCTAGTTCTTATTGAAACCCTAACCCTAACCCTATGTCGGGCACTTTGGGAACTCAAATACTGTATCAAAAACATGTCTACAAATACAGCGTTCAAAAAGTCACCCAAATCGCTCCCAACTAGTCAGAAACATTTAAATTAATGTTTCTAAGCAATTCAATGTATCTGCAGTGAATCTGTTGTTTAAATTTCCAATATTTTTCTTTTTCTCACTTTCTCCTGAAATGGCGCAGAAAATGAGCAAGTCTTGTGGCGTTTGTGGGACTGCATTACAATTACCACTACAGTGTGGCTAAAAGTATCATTGTTTTGGGCATTAAATGCAACAAGCAGGATAAATTCACATACAGAATGTGTGTTTTCAAACTTTTGATTTTTGACCCTTTTTGAGCGACAGCCGCGCGGCTTAAGAAAAATGGCAAAATACGGCCATATTTTTTTCTCGAGGAAACAACCAAACAACAATTTTCCTGCATTTCAAATGCATCCTAAAGCACAGCAAATGCATCAGAAACAGTCTAGTTCTTATTGAAACCCTAACCCTATGTCGGGCACTTTGGGAACTCAAATACTGTATCAAAAACATGTCTACAAATACAGCGTTCGAAAAGTCACCCAAATCGCTCCCAACTAGTCAGAAACATTTAAATTAATGTTTCTAAGCAATTCAATGTATCTGCAGTGAATCTGTTGTTTAAATTTCCAAAATTTTCTTTTTCTCACTTTCTCCTGAAATGGCGCAGAAAATGAGCAAGTCTTGTGGCGTTTGTGGGACTGCATTACAATTACCACTACAGTGCGGCTAAAAGTACAATTGTTTTGGGCATTAAATGCAACAAGCAGGATAAATTCACATACAGAATGTGTGTTTTCAAACTTTTGATTTTTGACCCTTTTTGAGCGACAGCCGCGCGGCTAAGGAAAAATGGCAAAATACGGCCATATTTTTTTCTCGAGGAAACAACCAAACAACAATTTTCCTGCATTTCAAATGCATCCTAAAGCACAGCAAATGCATCAGAAACGGTCTAGTTCTTATTGAAACCCTAACCCTAACCCTAGGTCGGGCACTTTGGGAACTCAAATACTGTATCAAAAACATGTCTACAAATACAGCGTTCGAAAAGTCACCCAAATCGCTCCCAACTAGTCAGAAACATTTAAATTAATGTTTCTAAGCAATTCAATGTATCTGCAGTGAATCTGTTGTTTAAATTTCCAATATTTTTCTTTTTCTCACTTTCTCCTGAAATGGCGCAGAAAATGAGCAAGTCTTGTGGCGTTTGTGGGACTGCATTACAATTACCACTACAGTGTGGCTAAAAGTATCATTGTTTTGGGCATTAAATGCAACAAGCAGGATAATTCACATACAGAATGTGTGTTTTCAAACTTTTGATTTTTGACCCTTTTTGAGCGACAGCCGCGCGGCTTAAGAAAAATGGCAAAATACGGCCATATTTTTTTCTCGAGGAAACAACCAAACAACAATTTTCCTGCATTTCAAATGCATCCTAAAGCATAGCAAATGCATCAGAAACGGTCTAGTTCTTATTGAAACCCTAACCCTAACCCTAGGTCTGGCACTTTGGGAACTCAAATACTGTATCAAAAACATGTCTACAAATACAGCGTTCGAAAAGTCTCCCAAATCGCTCCGAACTAGTCAGAAACATTTAAAATAATGTTTCTAAGCAATTCAATGTATCTGCAGTAAATCTGTTGTTTAAATTTCCAATAGTTTTCTTTTTCTCACTTTCTCCTGAAATGGCGCAGGAAATGAGCAAGTCTTGTTGCGTTTGTGGGACTGCATTACAATTACCACTACAGTGTGGCTAAAAGTATCATTGTTTTGGGCATTAAATGCAACAAGCAGGATAAATTCACATACAGAATGTCTGTTTTCAAAATTTGATTTTTGACCCTTTTTGAGCGACAGACGCGCGGCTTAAGAAAAATGGCAAAATACGGCCATATTTTTTTCTCGAGGAAACAACCAAACAACAGTTTTCCTGCATTTCAAATGCATCCTAAAGCACAGCAAATGCATCAGAAACGGTCTAGTTCTTATTGAAACCCTAACCCTAACCCTAGGTCGGGCACTTTGGGAACTCAAATACTGTATCAAAAACATGTCTACAAATACAGCGTTCGAAAAGCCACCCAAATCACTCCCAACTAGTCAGAAACATTTAAAATAGTGTTTCTAAGCAATTCAATGCATCTACAGTGAATCTGTTGTTTAAATTTCAAAAATTTTTCTTTTTCTCACTTTCTCCTGAAATGGCGTAGAAAATGAACAAGTCTTGTGGCGTTTGTGGGACTGCATTACAATTACCACTACAGTGCGGCTAAAAGTATAATTGTTTTGGGCATTAAATGCAACAAGCAGGATAAATTCACATACAGAATGTGTGTTTTCAAACTTTTGATTTTTGACCCTTTTTGAGCGACAGCCGCGCGGCTAAAGAAAAATGGCAAAATACGGCCATATTTTTTTCTCGAGGAAACAACCAAACAATTTTCCTGCATTTCAAATGCATCCTAAAGCACAGCAAATGCATCAGAAACGGACTAGTTCTTATTGAAACCCTAACCCTAACCCTAGGTCGGGCACTTTGGGAACTCAAATACTGTATCAAAAACATGTCTACAAATACAGCGTTCGAAAAGTCACCCAAATCGCTCCCAACTAGTCAGAAACATTTAAATTAATGTTTCTAAGCAATTCAATGTATCTGCAGTGAATCTGTTGTTTAAATTTCCAATATTTTTCTTTTTCTCACTTTCTCCTGAAATGGCGCAGAAAATGAGCAAGTCTTGTGGCGTTTGTGGGACTGCATTACAATTACCACTACAGTGTGGCTAAAAGTATCATTGTTTTGGGCATTAAATGCAACAAGCAGGATAAATTCACATACAGAATGTGTGTTTTCAAACTTTTGATTTTTGACCCTTTTTGAGCGACAGCCGCGCGGCTTAAGAAAAATGGCAAAATACGGCCATATTTTTTTCTCGAGGAAACAACCAAACAACAATTTTCCTGCATTTCAAATGCATCCTAAAGCACAGCAAATGCATCAGAAACAGTCTAGTTCTTATTGAAGCCCTAACCCTAACCCTAGGTCGGGCACTTTGGGAACTCAAATACTGTATCAAAAACATGTCTACAAATACAGCGTTCGAAAAGTCACCCAAATCGCTCCCAACTAGTCAGAAACATTTAAATTAATGTTTCTAAGCAATTCAATGTATCTGCAGTGAATCTGTTGTTTAAATTTCCAATATTTTTCTTTTTCTCACTTTCTCCTGAAATGGCGCAGAAAATGAGCAAGTCTTGTGGCTATTGTGGGACTGCATTACAATTACCTCTACAGTGTGGCTAAAAGTATCATTGTTTTGGGCATTAAATGCAACAAGCAGGATAAATTCACATACAGAATGTGTGTTTTCAAACGTTTGATTTTTGACCCTTTTTGAGCGACAGCCGCGCGGCTTAAGAAAAATGGCAAAATACGGCCATATTTTTTTCTCGAGGAAACAACCAAACAACAATTTTCCTGCATTTCAAATGCATCCTAAAGCACAGCAAATGCATCAGAAACAGTCTAGTTCTTATTGAAACCCTAACCCTAGGTCGGGCACTTTGGGAACTCAAATACTGTATCAAAAACATGTCTACAAATACAGCGTTCGAAAAGTCACCCAAATCGCTCCTAACTAGTCAGAAACATTTAAATTAATGTTTCTAAGCAATTCAATGTATCTGCAGTGAATCTGTTGTTTAAATTTCCAAAATTTTCTTTTTCTCACTTTCTCCTGAAATGGCGCAGAAAATGAGCAAGTCTTGTGGCGTTTGTGGGACTGCATTACAATTACCACTACAGTGCGGCTAAAAGTACAATTGTTTTGGGCATTAAATGCAACAAGCAGGATAAATTCACATACAGAATGTGTGTTTTCAAACTTTTGATTTTTGACCCTTTTTGAGCGACAGCCGCGCGGCTAAGGAAAAATGGCAAAATACGGCCATATTTTTTTCTTGAGGAAACAACCAAACAACAATTTTCCTGCATTTCAAATGCATCCTAAAGCACAGCAAATGCATCAGAAACGGTCTAGTTCTTATTGAAACCCTAACCCTAACCCTAGGTCGGGCACTTTGGGAACTCAAATACTGTATCAAAAACATGTCTACAAATACAGCGTTCGAAAAGTCACCCAAATCGCTCCCAACTAGTCAGAAACATTTAAATTAATGTTTCTAAGCAATTCAATGTATCTGCAGTGAATCTGTTGTTTAAATTTCCAATATTTTTCTTTTTCTCACTTTCTCCTGAAATGGCGCAGAAAATGAGCAAGTCTTGTGGCGTTTGTGGGACTGCATTACAATTACCACTACAGTGTGGCTAAAAGTATCATTGTTTTGGGCATTAAATGCAACAAGCAGGATAAATTCACATACAGAATGTGTGTTTTCAAACTTTTGAATTTTGACCCTTTTTGAGCGACAGCCGCGCGGCTTAAGAAAAATGGCAAAATACGGCCATATTTTTTTCTCGAGGAAACAACCAAACAACAATTTTCCTGCATTTCAAATGCATCCTAAAGCACAGCAAATGCATCAGAAACGGTCTAGTTCTTATTGAAACCCTAACCCTAACCCTAGGTCTGGCACTTTGGGAACTCAAATACTGTATCAAAAACATGTCTACAAATACAGCGTTCGAAAAGTCTCCCAAATCGCTCCGAACTAGTCAGAAACATTTAAAATAATGTTTCTAAGCAATTCAATGTATCTGCAGTAAATCTGTTGTTTAAATTTCCAATAGTTTTCTTTTTCTCACTTTCTCCTGAAATGGCGCAGGAAATGAGCAAGTCTTGTGGCGTTTGTGGGACTGCATTACAATTACCACTACAGTGTGGCTAAAAGTATCATTGTTTTGGGCATTAAATGCAACAAGCAGGATAAATTCACATACAGAATGTCTGTTTTCAAAATTTGATTTTTGACCCTTTTTGAGCGACAGACGCGCGGCTTAAGAAAAATGGCAAAATACGGCCACATTTTTTTCTCGAGGAAACAACCAAACAACAGTTTTCCTGCATTTCAAATGCATCCTAAAGCACAGCAAATGCATCAGAAACGGTCTAGTTCTTTTTGAAACCCTAACCCTAACCCTAGGTCGGGCACTTTGGGAACTCAAATACTGTATCAAAAACATGTCTACAAATACAGCGTTCGAAAAGCCACCCAAATCACTCCCAACTAGTCAGAAACATTTAAAATAGTGTTTCTAAGCAATTCAATGCATCTACAGTGAATCTGTTGTTTAAATTTCAAAAATTTTTCTTTTTCTCACTTTCTCCTGAAATGGCGTAGAAAATGAGCAAGTCTTGTGGCGTTTGTGGGACTGCATTACAATTACCACTACAGTGCGGCTAAAAGTATAATTGTTTTGGGCATTAAATGCAACAAGCAGGATAAATTCACATACAGAATGTGTGTTTTCAAACTTTTGATTTTTGACCCTTTTTGAGCGACAGCCGCGCGGCTAAAGAAAAATGGCAAAATACGGCCATATTTTTTTCTCGAGGAAACAACCAAACAATTTTCCTGCATTTCAAATGCATCCTAAAGCACAGCAAATGCATCAGAAACGGTCTAGTTCTTATTGAAACCCTAACCCTAACCCTAGGTCGGGCACTTTGGGAACTCAAATACTGTATCAAAAACATGTCTACAAATACAGCGTTCAAAAAGTCACCCAAATCGCTGCCAACTAGTCAGAAACATTTAAATTAATGTTTCTAAGCAATTCAATGTATCTGCAGTGAATCTGTTGTTTAAATTTCCAATATTTTTCTTTTTCTCACTTTCTCCTGAAATGGCGCAGAAAATGAGCAAGTCTTGTGGCGTTTGTGGGACTGCATTACAATTACCACTACAGTGTGGCTAAAAGTATCATTGTTTTGGGCATTAAATGCAACAAGCAGGATAAATTCACATACAGAATGTGTGTTTTCAAACTTTTGATTTTTGACCCTTTTTGAGCGACAGCCGCGCGGCTAAAGAAAAATGGCAAAATACGGCCATATTTTTTTCTCGAGGAAACAACCAAACAATTTTCCTGCATTTCAAATGCATCCTAAAGCACAGCAAATGCATCAGAAACGGTCTAGTTCTTATTGAAACCCTAACCCTAACCCTAGGTCGGGCACTTTGGGAACTCAAATACTGTATCAAAAACATGTCTACAAATACAGCGTTCGAAAAGTCACCCAAATCGCTCCCAACTAGTCAGAAACATTTAAATTAATGTTTCTAAGCAATTCAATGTATCTGCAGTGAATCTGTTGTTTAAATTTCCAATATTTTTCTTTTTCTCACTTTCTCCTGAAATGGCGCAGAAAATGAGCAAGTCTTGTGGCGTTTGTGGGACTGCATTACAATTACCACTACAGTGTGGCTAAAAGTATCATTGTTTTGGGCATTAAATGCAACAAGCAGGATAAATTCATATACAGAATGTGTGTTTTCAAACTTTTGATTTTTGACCCTTTTTGAGCGACAGCCGCGCGGCTTAAGAAAAATGGCAAAATACGGCCATATTTTTTTCTCGAGGAAACAACCAAACAACAATTTTCCTGCATTTCAAATGCATCCTAAAGCACAGCAAATGCATCAGAAACGGTCTAGTTCTTATTGAAACCCTAACCCTAACCCTAGGTCGGGCACTTTGGGAACTCAAATACTGTATCAAAAACATGTCTACAAATACAGCGTTCGAAAAGCCACCCAAATCACTCCCAACTAGTCAGAAACATTTAAAATAGTGTTTCTAAGCAATTCAATGCATCTACAGTGAATCTGTTGTTTAAATTTCAAAAATTTTTCTTTTTCTCACTTTCTCCTGAAATGGCGTAGAAAATGAGCAAGTCTTGTGGCGTTTGTGGGACTGCATTACAATTACCACTACAGTGCGGCTAAAAGTATAATTGTTTTGGGCATTAAATGCAACAAGCAGGATAAATTCACATACAGAATGTGTGTTTTCAAACTTTTGATTTTTGACCCTTTTTGAGCGACAGCCGCGCGGCTAAAGAAAAATGGCAAAATACGGCCATATTTTTTTCTCGAGGAAACAACCAAACAATTTTCCTGCATTTCAAATGCATCCTAAAGCACAGCAAATGCATCAGAAACGGTCTAGTTCTTATTGAAACCCTAACCCTAACCCTAGGTCGGGCACTTTGGGAACTCAAATACTGTATCAAAAACATGTCTACAAATACAGCGTTCGAAAAGCCACCCAAATCACTCCCAACTAGTCAGAAACATTTAAAATAGTGTTTCTAAGCAATTCAATGCATCTACAGTGAATCTGTTGTTTAAATTTCAAAAATTTTTCTTTTTCTCACTTTCTCCTGAAATGGCGTAGAAAATGAGCAAGTCTTGTGGCGTTTGTGGGACTGCATTACAATTACCACTACAGTGCGGCTAAAAGTATAATTGTTTTGGGCATTAAATGCAACAAGCAGGATAAATTCACATACAGAATGTGTGTTTTCAAACTTTTGATTTTTGACCCTTTTTGAGCGACAGCCGCGCGGCTAAAGAAAAATGGCAAAATACGGCCATATTTTTTTCTCGAGGAAACAACCAAACAATTTTCCTGCATTTCAAATGCATCCTAAAGCACAGCAAATGCATCAGAAACGGTCTAGTTCTTATTGAAACCCTAACCCTAACCCTAGGTCGGGCACTTTGGGAACTCAAATACTGTATCAAAAACATGTCTACAAATACAGCGTTCGAAAAGTCACCCAAATCGCTCCCAACTAGTCAGAAACATTTAAATTAATGTTTCTAAGCAATTCAATGTATCTGCAGTGAATCTGTTGTTTAAATTTCCAATATTTTTCTTTTTCTCACTTTCTCCTGAAATGGCGCAGAAAATGAGCAAGTCTTGTGGCGTTTGTGGGACTGCATTACAATTACCACTACAGTGTGGCTAAAAGTATCATTGTTTTGGGCATTAAATGCAACAAGCAGGATAAATTCACATACAGAATGTGTGTTTTCAAACTTTTGATTTTTGACCCTTTTTGAGCGACAGCCGCGCGGCTTAAGAAAAATGGCAAAATACGGCCATATTTTTTTCTCGAGGAAACAACCAAACAACAATTTTCCTGCATTTCAAATGCATCCTAAAGCACAGCAAATGCATCAGAAACGGTCTAGTTCTTATTGAAACCCTAACCCTAACCCTAGGTCGGGCACTTTGGGAACTCAAATACTGTATCAAAAACATGTCTACAAATACAGCGTTCGAAAAGCCACCCAAATCACTCCCAACTAGTCAGAAACATTTAAAATAGTGTTTCTAAGCAATTCAATGCATCTACAGTGAATCTGTTGTTTAAATTTCAAAAATTTTTCTTTTTCTCACTTTCTCCTGAAATGGCGTAGAAAATGAGCAAGTCTTGTGGCGTTTGTGGGACTGCATTACAATTACCACTACAGTGCGGCTAAAAGTATAATTGTTTTGGGCATTAAATGCAACAAGCAGGATAAATTCACATACAGAATGTGTGTTTTCAAACTTTTGATTTTTGACCCTTTTTGAGCGACAGCCGCTCGGCTAAAGAAAAATGGCAAAATACGGCCATATTTTTTTCTCGAGGAAACAACCAAACAATTTTCCTGCATTTCAAATGCATCCTAAAGCACAGCAAATGCATCAGAAACGGTCTAGTTCTTATTGAAACCCTAACCCTAACCCTAGGTCTGGCACTTTGGGAACTCAAATACTGTATCAAAAACATGTCTACAAATACAGCGTTCGAAAAGTCACCCAAATCGCTCCAAACTAGTCAGAAACATTTAAAATAATGTTTCTAAGCAATTCAATGTATCTGCAGTGAATCTGTTGTTTAAATTTCCAGTATTTTTCTTTTTCTCACTTTCTCCTGAAATGGCGCAGAAAATGAGCAAGTCTTGTGGCGTTTGTGGGACTGCATTACAATTACCACTACAGTGTGGCTAAAAGTATCATTGTTTTGGGCATTAAATGCAACAAGCAGGATAAATTCACATACAGAATGTGTGGTTTCAAACTTCTGATTTTTGACCCTTTTTGAGCGACAGCCGCGCGGCTTAAGAAAAATGGCAAAATACGGCCATATTTTTTTCTCGAGGAAACAACCAAACAACAATTTTCCTGCATTTCAAATGCATCCTAAAGCACAGCAAATGCATCAGAAACGGTCTAGTTCTTATTGAAACCCTAACCCTAACCCTAGGTCGGGCACTTTGGGAACTCAAATACTGTATCAAAAACATGTCTACAAATACAGCGTTCGAAAAGTCACCCAAATCGCTCCCAACTAGTCAGAAACATTTAAAATAATGTTTCTAAGCAATTCAATATATCTGCAGTGAATCTGTTGTTTAAATTTCCAATATTTTTCTTTTTCTCACTTTCTCCTGAAATGGCGCAGAAAATGAGCAAGTCTTGTGGCGTTTGTGGGACTGCATTACAATTACCACTACAGTGTGGCTAAAAGTATCATTGTTTTGGGCATTAAATGCAACAAGCAGGATAAATTCACATACAGAATGTGTTATCAAACTTTTGATTTTTGACCCTTTTTGAGCGACAGCCGCGCGGCTTAAGAAAAATGGCAAAATACGGCCATATTTTTTTCTCGAGGAAACAACCAAACAACAATTTTCCTGCATTTCAAATGCATCCTAAAGCACAGCAAATGCATCAGAAACGGTCTAGTTCTTATTGGAACCCTAACCCTAACCCTAGGTCGGGCACTTTGGGAACTCAAATACTGTATCAAAAACATGTCTACAAATACAGCGTTCGAAAAGTCACCCAAATCGCTCCCAACTAGTCAGAAACATTTAAAATAATGTTTCTAAGCAATTCAATGTATCTGCAGTGAATCTGTTGTTTAAATTTCCAATATTTTTCTTTTTCTCACTTTCTCCTGAAATGGCGCAGAAAATGAGCAAGTCTTGTGGCGTTTGTGGGACTGCATTACAATTACCACTACAGTGTGGCTAAAAGTATCATTGTTTTGGGCATTAAATGCAACAAGCAGGATAAATTCACATACAGAATGTGTTATCAAACTTTTGATTTTTGACCCTTTTTGAGCGACAGCCGCGCGGCTTAAGAAAAATGGCAAAATACGGCCATATTTTTTTCTCGAGGAAACAACCAAACAACAATTTTCCTGCATTTCAAATGCATCCTAAAGCACAGCAAATGCATCAGAAACGGTCTAGTTCTTTTTGAAACCCTAACCCTAACCCTAGGTCGGGCACTTTGGGAACTCAAATACTGTATCAAAAACATGTCTACAAATACAGCGTTCGAAAAGTCACCCAAATCACTCCCAACTAGTCAGAAACATTTAAAATAATGTTTCTAAGCAATTCAATGTATCTACAGTGAATCTGTTGTTTAAATTTCCAGTATTTTTCTTTTTCTCACTTTCTCCTGAAATGGCGCAGAAAATGAACAAGTCTTGTGGCGTTTGTGGGACTGCATTACAATTACCACTACAGTGTGGCTAAAAGTATCATTGTTTTGGGCATTAAAAGCAACAAGCAGGATAAATTCACATACAGAATGAGTGTTTTCAAACGTTTGATTTTTGACCCTTTTTGAGCGACAGCCGCGCGGCTTAAGAAAAATGGCAAAATACGGCCATATTTTTTTCTCGTGGAAACAACCAAACAACAATTTTCCTGCATTTCAAATGCATCCTAA
This sequence comes from Atractosteus spatula, assembly GCF_055471065.1. Classification (NCBI taxonomy): domain Eukaryota; kingdom Metazoa; phylum Chordata; class Actinopteri; order Semionotiformes; family Lepisosteidae; genus Atractosteus; species Atractosteus spatula. Next base: position 30,008,269 of record NC_142718.1, read on the forward strand.
AGCACAGCAAATGCATCAGAAACGGTCTAGATCTTATTGAAACCCTAACCCTAACCCTAGTTCGGGCACTTTGGGAACTCAAATACTGTATCAAACACATGTCTACAAATACAGCATTCGAAAAGTCACCCAAATCGCTCCCAACTAGTCAGAAACATTGAAAATAATGTTTCTAAGCAATTCAATGTATCTGCAGTGAATCAGTTGTTGAAATTTCCAATATTTTTCTTTTTCTCACTTTCTCCTGAAATGGCCCAGAAAATGAGCAAGTCTTTTGGCGTTTGTGGGACTGCATTACAATTACCACTACAGTGTGGCTAAAAGTATCATTGTTTTGGGCATTAAATGCAACAAGCAGGATAAATTCACATACAGAATGTGTTATCAAACTTTTGATTTTTGACCCTTTTTGAGCGACAGCCGCGCGGCTTAAGAAAAATGGCAAAATACGGCCATATTTTTTTCTCGAGGAAACAACCAAACAACAATTTTCCTGCATTTCAAATGCATCCTAAAGCACAGCAAATGCATCAGAAACGGTCTAGTTCTTTTTGAAACCCTAACCCTAACCCTAGGTCGGGCACTTTGGGAATTCAAATACTGTATCAAAAACATGTCTACAAATACAGCGTTCGAAAAGTCACCCAAATCACTCCCAACTAGTCAGAAACATTTAAAATAATGTTTCTAAGCAATTCAATGTATCTACAGTGAATCTGTTGTTTAAATTTCCAGTATTTTTCTTTTTCTCACTTTCTCCTGAAATGGCGCAGAAAATGAGCAAGTCTTGTGGCGTTTGTGGGACTGCATTACAATTACCACTACAGTGTGGCTAAAAGTATCATTGTTTTGGGCATTAAAAGCAACAAGCAGGATAAATTCACATACAGAATGAGTGTTTTCAAACGTTTGATTTTTGACCCTTTTTGAGCGACAGCCGCGCGGCTTAAGAAAAATGGCAAAATACGGCCATATTTTTTTCTCGTGGAAACAACCAAACAACAATTTTCCTGCATTTCAAATGCATCCTAAAGCACAGCAAATGCATCAGAAACGGTCTAGTTCTTATTGAAACCCTAACCCTAGGTCGGGCACTTTGGGAACTCAAATACTGTATCAAAAACATGTCTACAAATACAGCGTTCGAAAAGTCACCCAAATCACTCCCAACTAGTCAGAAACATTTAAATTAATGTTTCTAAGCAATTCAATGTATCTGCAGTGAATCTGTTGTTTAAATTTCCAATATTTTTCTTTTTCTCACTTTCTCCTGAAATGGCGCAGAAAATGAGCAAGTCTTGTGGCGTTTGTGGGACTGCATTACAATTACCACTACAGTGTGGCTAAAAGTATCATTGTTTTGGGCATTAAATGCAACAAGCAGGATAAATTCACATACAGAATGTGTGTTTTCAAACTTTTGATTTTTGACCCTTTTTGAGCGACAGCCGCGCGGCTTAATAAAAATGGCAAAATACGGTCATATTTTTTTCTCGAGGAAACAACCAAACAACAATTTTCCTGCATTTCAAATGCATCCTAAAGCACAGCAAATGCATCAGAAACGGTCTAGTTCTTATTGAAACCCTAACCCTAACCCTAGGTCGGGCACTTTGGGAACTCAAATACTGTATCAAAAACATGTCTACAAATACAGCGTTCGAAAAGTCACCCAAATCGCTCCCAACTAGTCAGAAACATTTAAAATAATGTTTCTAAGCAATTCAATGTATTTGCAGTGAATCTGTTGTTTAAATTTCCAATATTTTTCTTTTTCTCACTTTCTCCTGAAATGGCGCAGAAAATGAGCAAGTCTTGTGGCGTTTGTGGGACTGCATTACAATTACCACTACAGTGTGGCTAAAAGTATCATTGTTTTGGGCATTAAATGCAACAAGCAGGATAAATTCACATACAGAATGTGTTATCAAACTTTTGATTTTTGACCCTTTTTGAGCGACAGCCGCGCGGCTTAAGAAAAATGGCAAAATACGGCCATATTTTTTTCTCGTGGAAACAACCAAACAACAATTTTCCTGCATTTCAAATGCATCCTAAAGCACAGCAAATGCATCAGAAACGGTCTAGTTCTTATTGAAACCCTAACCCTAGGTCGGGCACTTTGGGAACTCAAATACTGTATCAAAAACATGTCTACAAATACAGCGTTCGAAAAGTCACCCAAATCACTCCCAACTAGTCAGAAACATTTAAATTAATGTTTCTAAGCAATTCAATGTATCTGCAGTGAATCTGTTGTTTAAATTTCCAATATTTTTCTTTTTCTCACTTTCTCCTGAAATGGCGCAGAAAATGAGCAAGTCTTGTGGCGTTTGTGGGACTGCATTACAATTACCACTACAGTGTGGCTAAAAGTATCATTGTTTTGGGCATTAAATGCAACAAGCAGGATAAATTCACATACAGAATGTGTGTTTTCAAACTTTTGATTTTTGACCCTTTTTGAGCGACAGCCGCGCGGCTTAAGAAAAATGGCAAAATACGGTCATATTTTTTTCTCGAGGAAACAACCAAACAACAATTTTCCTGCATTTCAAATGCATCCTAAAGCACAGCAAATGCATCAGAAACGGTCTAGTTCTTATTGAAACCCTAACCCTAACCCTAGGTCGGGCACTTTGGGAACTCAAATACTGTATCAAAAACATGTCTACAAATACAGCGTTCGAAAAGTCACCCAAATCGCTCCCAACTAGTCAGAAACATTTAAAATAATGTTTCTAAGCAATTCAATGTATTTGCAGTGAATCTGTTGTTTAAATTTCCAATATTTTTCTTTTTCTCACTTTCTCCTGAAATGGCGCAGAAAATGAGCAAGTCTTGTGGCGTTTGTGGGACTGCATTACAATTACCACTACAGTGTGGCTAAAAGTATCATTGTTTTGGGCATTAAATGCAACAAGCAGGATAAATTCACATACAGAATGTGTTATCAAACTTTTGATTTTTGACCCTTTTTGAGCGACAGCCGCGCGGCTTAAGAAAAATGGCAAAATACGGTCATATTTTTTTCTCGAGGAAACAACCAAACAACAATTTTCCTGCATTTCAAATGCATCCTAAAGCACAGCAAATGCATCAGAAACGGTCTAGTTTTTGTTGAAACCCTAACCCTAACCCTAGGTCGGGCACTTTGGGAACTCAAATACTGTATCAAAAACATGTCTACAAATACAGCGTTCGAAAAGTCACCCAAATCGCTCCCAACTAGTCAGAAACATTTAAAATAATGTTTCTAAGCAATTCAATGTATCTGCAGTGAATCTGTTGTTTAAATTTCCATTTTTTTTCTTTTTCTCACTTTCTCCTGAAATGGCGCAGAAAATGAGCAAGTCTTGTGGCGTTTGTGGGACTGCATTACAATTACCACTACAGTGTGGCTAAAAGTATCATTGTTTTGGGCATTAAATGCAACAAGCAGGATAAATTCACATACAGAATGTGTGTTTTCAAACTTTTGATTTTTGACCCTTTTTGAGCGACAGCCGCGCGGCTTAAGAAAAATGGCAAAATACGGCCATATTTTTTTCTCGAGGAAACAACCAAACAACAATTTTCCTGCATTTCAAATGCATCCTAAAGCACAGCAAATGCATCAGAAACGGTCTAGTTCTTATTGAAACCCTAACCCTAACCCTAGGTCGGGCACTTTGGGAACTCAAATACTGTATCAAAAACATGTCTACAAATACAGCGTTAGAAAAGTCACCCAAATCGCTCCCAACTAGTCAGAAACATTTAAAATAATGTTTCTAAGCAATTCAATGTATCTGCAGTGAATCAGTTGTTGAAATTTCCAATATTTTTCTTTTTCTCACTTTCTCCTGAAATGGCGCAGAAAATGAGCAAGTCTTGTGGCGTTTGTGGGACTGCATTACAATTACCACTACAGTGTGGCTAAAAGTATCATTGTTTTGGGCATTAAATGCAACAAGCAGGATAAATTCACATACAGAATGTGTGTTTTCAAACTTTTGATTTTTACCCTTTTTGAGCGACAGCCGCGCGGCTTAAGAAAAATGGCAAAATACGGCCATATTTTTTTCTCGAGGAAACAACCAAACAACAATTTTCCTGCATTTCAAATGCATCCTAAAGCACAGCAAATGCATCAGAAACGGTCTAGTTCTTATTGAAACCCTAACCCTAGGTCGGGCACTTTGGGAACTCAAATACTGTATCAAAAACATGTCTACAAATACAGCGTTCGAAAAGTCACCCAAATCACTCCCAACTAGTCAGAAACATTTAAATTAATGTTTCTAAGCAATTCAATGTATCTGCAGTGAATCTGTTGTTTAAATTTCCAATATTTTTCTTTTTCTCACTTTCTCCTGAAATGGCGCAGAAAATGAGCAAGTCTTGTGGCGTTTGTGGGACTGCATTACAATTACCACTACAGTGTGGCTAAAAGTATCATTGTTTTGGGCATTAAATGCAACAAGCAGGATAAATTCACATACAGAATGTGTGTTTTCAAACTTTTGATTTTTGACCCTTTTTGAGCGACAGCCGCGCGGCTTAATAAAAATGGCAAAATACGGTCATATTTTTTTCTCGAGGAAACAACCAAACAACAATTTTCCTGCATTTCAAATGCATCCTAAAGCACAGCAAATGCATCAGAAACGGTCTAGTTCTTATTGAAACCCTAACCCTAACCCTAGGTCGGGCACTTTGGGAACTCAAATACTGTATCAAAAACATGTCTACAAATACAGCGTTCGAAAAGTCACCCAAATCGCTCCCAACTAGTCAGAAACATTTAAAATAATGTTTCTAAGCAATTCAATGTATTTGCAGTGAATCTGTTGTTTAAATTTCCAATATTTTTCTTTTTCTCACTTTCTCCTGAAATGGCGCAGAAAATGAGCAAGTCTTGTGGCGTTTGTGGGACTGCATTACAATTACCACTACAGTGTGGCTAAAAGTATCATTGTTTTGGGCATTAAATGCAACAAGCAGGATAAATTCACATACAGAATGTGTGTTTTCAAACTTTTGATTTTTGACCCTTTTTGAGCGACAGCCGCGCGGCTTAAGAAAAATGGCAAAATACGGTCATATTTTTTTCTCGAGGAAACAACCAAACAACAATTTTCCTGCATTTCAAATGCATCCTAAAGCACAGCAAATGCATCAGAAACGGTCTAGTTCTTATTGAAACCCTAACCCTAACCCTAGGTCGGGCACTTTGGGAACTCAAATACTGTATCAAAAACATGTCTACAAATACAGCGTTCGAAAAGTCACCCAAATCGCTCCCAACTAGTCAGAAACATTTAAAATAATGTTTCTAAGCAATTCAATGTATTTGCAGTGAATCTGTTGTTTAAATTTCCAATATTTTTCTTTTTCTCACTTTCTCCTGAAATGGCGCAGAAAATGAGCAAGTCTTGTGGCGTTTGTGGGACTGCATTACAATTACCACTACAGTGTGGCTAAAAGTATCATTGTTTTGGGCATTAAATGCAACAAGCAGGATAAATTCACATACAGAATGTGTTATCAAACTTTTGATTTTTGACCCTTTTTGAGCGACAGCCGCGCGGCTTAAGAAAAATGGCAAAATACGGTCATATTTTTTTCTCGAGGAAACAACCAAACAACAATTTTCCTGCATTTCAAATGCATCCTAAAGCACAGCAAATGCATCAGAAACGGTCTAGTTTTTGTTGAAACCCTAACCCTAACCCTAGGTCGGGCACTTTGGGAACTCAAATACTGTATCAAAAACATGTCTACAAATACAGCGTTCGAAAAGTCACCCAAATCGCTCCCAACTAGTCAGAAACATTTAAAATAATGTTTCTAAGCAATTCAATGTATCTGCAGTGAATCTGTTGTTTAAATTTCCATTTTTTTTCTTTTTCTCACTTTCTCCTGAAATGGCGCAGAAAATGAGCAAGTCTTGTGGCGTTTGTGGGACTGCATTACAATTACCACTACAGTGTGGCTAAAAGTATCATTGTTTTGGGCATTAAATGCAACAAGCAGGATAAATTCACATACAGAATGTGTGTTTTCAAACTTTTGATTTTTGACCCTTTTTGAGCGACAGCCGCGCGGCTTAAGAAAAATGGCAAAATACGGCCATATTTTTTTCTCGAGGAAACAACCAAACAACAATTTTCCTGCATTTCAAATGCATCCTAAAGCACAGCAAATGCATCAGAAACGGTCTAGTTCTTATTGAAACCCTAACCCTAACCCTAGGTCGGGCACTTTGGGAACTCAAATACTGTATCAAAAACATGTCTACAAATACAGCGTTAGAAAAGTCACCCAAATCGCTCCCAACTAGTCAGAAACATTTAAAATAATGTTTCTAAGCAATTCAATGTATCTGCAGTGAATCAGTTGTTGAAATTTCCAATATTTTTCTTTTTCTCACTTTCTCCTGAAATGGCGCAGAAAATGAGCAAGTCTTGTGGCGTTTGTGGGACTGCATTACAATTACCACTACAGTGTGGCTAAAAGTATCATTGTTTTGGGCATTAAATGCAACAAGCAGGATAAATTCACATACAGAATGTGTGTTTTCAAACTTTTGATTTTTACCCTTTTTGAGCGACAGCCGCGCGGCTTAAGAAAAATGGCAAAATACGGCCATATTTTTTTCTCGAGGAAACAACCAAACAACAATTTTCCTGCATTTCAAATGCATCCTAAAGCACAGCAAATGCATCAGAAACGGTCTAGTTCTTTTTGAAACCCTAACCCTAACCCTAGGTCGGGCACTTTGGGAACTCAAATACTGTATCAAAAACATGTCTACAAATACAGCGTTCGAAAAGTCACCCAAATCACTCCCAACTAGTCAGAAACATTTAAAATAATGTTTCTAAGCAATTCAATGTATCTACAGTGAATCTGTTGTTTAAATTTCCAGAATTTTTCTTTTTCTCACTTTCTCCTGAAATGGCGCAGAAAATGAGCAAGTCTTGTGGCGTTTGTGGGACTGCATTACAATTACCACTACAGTGTGGCTAAAAGTATCATTGTTTTGGGCATTAAATGCAACAAGCAGGATAAATTCACATACAGAATGTGTGTTTTCAAACTTTTGATTTTTGACCCTTTTTGAGCGATAGCCGCGCGGCTTAAGAAAAATGGCAAAATACGGCCATATTTTTTTCTCGAGGAAACAACCAAACAACAATTTTCCTGCATTTCAAATGCATCCTAAAGCACAGCAAATGCATCAGAAACGGTCTAGTTCTTATTGAAACCCTAACCCTAACCCTAGGTCGGGCACTTTGGGAACTCAAATACTGTATCAAAAACATGTCTACAAATACAGCGTTCGAAAAGTCACCCAAATCGCTCCCAACTAGTCAGAAACATTTAAAATAATGTTTCTAAGCAATTCAATGTATCTGCAGTGAATCACTTGTTGAAATTTCCAATATTTTTCTTTTTCTCACTTTCTCCTGAAATGGCGCAGAAAATGAGCAAGTCTTGTGGCGTTTGTGGGACTGCATTACAATTACCACTACAGTGTGGCTAAAAGTATCATTGTTTTGGGCATTAAATGCAACAAGCAGGATAAATTCACATACAGAATGTGTGTTTTCAAACTTTTGATTTTTACCCTTTTTGAGCGACAGCCGCGCGGCTTAAGAAAAATGGCAAAATACGGCCATATTTTTTTCTCGAGGAAACAACCAAACAACAATTTTCCTGCATTTCAAATGCATCCTAAAGCACAGCAAATGCATCAGAAATGGTCTAGTTCTTATTGAAACCCTAACCCTAACCCTAGGTCGGGCACTTTGGGAACTCAAATACTGTATCAAAAACATGTCTACAAATACAGCGTTCGAAAAGTCACCCAAATCGCTCCCAACTAGTCAGAAACATTTAAAATAATGTTTCTAAGCAATTCAATGCATCTGCAGTGAATCTGTTGTTGAAATTTCCAAAATTTTTATTTTTCTCACTTTCCCCTGAAATGGCGCATAAAATGAGCAAGTCTTGTGGCGTTTGTGGGACTGCATTACAATTACCACTACAGTGCGGCTAAAAGTATCATTGTTTTGGGCATTAAATGCAACAAGCAGGATAAATTCACATACAGAATGTGTATTTTCAAACTTTTGATTTTTGACCCTTTTTGAGCGACAGCCGCACGGCTTAAGAAAAATGGCAAAATACGGCCATATTTTTTTCTCGAGGAAACAACCAAACAACAATTTTCCTGCATTTCAAATGCATCCTAAAGCACAGCAAATGCATCAGAAACGGTCTAGTTCTTATTGAAACCCTAACCCTAACCCTAGGTCGGGCACTTTGGGAACTCAAATACTGTATCAAAAACATGTCTACAAATACAGCGTTAGAAAAGTCACCCAAATCACTCCCAACTAGTCAGAAACATTTAAAATAATGTTTCTAAGCAATTCAATGTATCTGCAGTGAATCAGTTGTTGAAATTTCCAATATTTTTCTTTTTCTCACTTTCTCCTGAAATGGCGCAGAAAATGAGCAAGTCTTGTGGCGTTTGTGGGACTGCATTACAATTACCACTACAGTGTGGCTAAAAGTATCATTGTTTTGGGCATTAAATGCAACAAGCAGGATAAATTCACATACAGAATGTGTGTTTTCAACCTTTTGATTTTTACCCTTTTTGAGCGACAGCCGCGCGGCTTAAGAAAAATGGCAAAATACGGCCATATTTTTTTCTCGAAGAAACAACCAAACAACAATTTTCCTGCATTTCAAATGCATCCTAAAGCACAGCAAATGCATCAGAAATGGTCTAGTTCTTATTGAAACCCTAACCCTAACCCTAGGTCGGGCACTTTGGGAACTCAAATACTGTATCAAAAACGTCTACAAATACAGCGTTCGAAAAGTCACCCAAATCACTCCCAACTAGTCAGAAACATTTAAATTAATGTTTCTAAGCAATTCAATGCATCTGCAGTGAATCTGTTGTTGAAATTTCCAAAATTTTTATTTTTCTCACTTTCCCTTGAAATGGCGCATAAAATGAGCAAGTCTTGTGGCGTTTGTGGGACTGCATTACAATTACCACTACAGTGCGGCTAAAAGTATCATTGTTTTGGGCATTAAATGCAACAAGCAGGATAAATTCACATACAGAATGTGTGTTTTCAAACTTTTGATTTTTGACCCTTTTTGAGCGACAGCCGCACGGCTTAAGAAAAATGGCAAAATACGGCCATATTTTTTTCTCGAGGAAACAACCAAACAACAATTTTCCTGCATTTCAAATGCATCCTAAAGCACAGCAAATGCATCAGAAACGGTCTAGTTCTTATAGAAACCCTAACCCTAACCCTAGGTCGGGCACTTTGGGAACTCAAATACTGTATCAAAAACATGTCTACAAATACAGCGTTCGAAAAGTCACCCAAATCGCTCCCAACTAGTCGGAAACATTTAAAATAATCTTTCTAAGCAATTCAATGTATCTGCAGTGAATCTGTTGTTTAAATTTCCAATATTTTTCTTTTTCTCACTTTCTCCTGAAATGGCGCAGAAAATGAGCAAGTTTTGTGGCGTTTGTGGGACTGCATTACAATTACCACTACAGTGTGGCTAAAAGTATCATTGTTTTGGGCATTAAATGCAACAAGCAGGATAAATTCACATACAGAATGTGTGTTTTCAAACTTTTGATTTTTACCCTTTTTGAGCGACAGCCGCGCGGCTTAAGAAAAATGGCAAAATACGGCCATATTTTTTTCTCGAGGAAACAACCAAACAACAATTTTCCTGCATTTCAAATGCATCCTAAAGCACAGCAAATGCATCAGAAACGGTCTAGTTCTTATTGAAACCCTAACCCTAACCCTAGGTCGGGCACTTTGGGAACTCAAATACTGTATCAAAAACATGTCTACAAATACAGCGTTCGAAAAGTCACCCAAATCACTCCCAACTAGTCAGAAACATTTAAATTAATGTTTCTAACCAATTCAATGCATCTGCAGTGAATCTGTTGTTGAAATTTCCAAAATTTTTATTTTTCTCACTTTCCCCTGAAATGGCGCATAAAATGAGCAAGTCTTGTGGCGTTTGTGGGACTGCATTACAATTACCACTACAGTGCGGCTAAAAGTATCATTGTTTTGGGCATTAAATGCAACAAGCAGGATAAATTCACATACAGAATGTGTGTTTTCAAACTTTTGATTTTTGACCCTTTTTGAGCGACAGCCGCACGGCATAAGAAAAATGGCAAAATACGGCCATATTTTTTTCTCGAGGAAACAACCAAACAACAATTTTCCTGCATTTCAAATGCATCCTAAAGCACAGCAAATGCATCAGAAACGGTCTAGTTCTTATTGAAACCCTAACCCTAACCCTAGGTCGGGCACTTTGGGAACTCAAATACTGTATCAAAAACATGTCTACAAATACAGCGTTCGAAAAGTCACCGAAATCGCTCCCAACTAGTCGGAAACATTTAAAATAATTTTTCTAAGCAATTCAATGTATCTGCAGTGAATCTGTTGTTTAAATTTCCAATATTTTTCTTTTTCTCACTTTCTCCTGAAATGGCGCAGAAAATGAGCAAGTTTTGTGGCGTTTGTGGGACTGCATTACAATTACCACTACAGTGTGGCTAAAAGTATCATTGTTTTGGGCATTAAATGCAACAAGCAGGATAAATTCACATACAGAATGTGTGTTTTCAAACTTTTGATTTTTACCCTTTTTGAGCGACAGCCGCGCGGCTTAAGAAAAATGGCAAAATACGGCCATATTTTTTTCTCGAGGAAACAACCAAACAACAATTTTCCTGCATTTCAAATGCATCCTAAAGCACAGCAAATGCATCAGAAACGGTCTAGTTCTTTTTGAAACCCTAACCCTAATCCTAGTTCGGGCACTTTGGGAACTCAAATACTGTATCAAACACATGTCTACAAATACAGCGTTCGAAAAGTCACCCAAATCGCTCCCAACTAGTCAGAAACATTTAAAATAATGTTTCTAAGCAATTCAATGTATCTGCAGTGAATCAGTTGTTGAAATTTCCAATATTTTTCTTTTTCTCACTTTCTCCTGAAATGGCGCAGAAAATGAGCAAGTCTTGTGGCGTTTGTGGGACTGCATTACAATTACCACTACAGTGTGGCTAAAAGTATCATTGTTTTGGGCATTAAATGCAACAAGCAGGATAAATTCACATACAGAATGTGTTATCAAACTTTTGATTTTTGACCCTTTTTGAGCGACAGCCGCGCGGCTTAAGAAAAATGGCAAAATACGGCCATATTTTTTTCTCGAGGAAACAACCAAACAACAATTTTCCTGCATTTCAAATGCATCCTAAAGCACAGCAAATGCATCAGAAACGGTCTAGTTCTTTTTGAAACCCTAACCCTAACCCTAGGTCGGGCACTTTGGGAACTCAAATACTGTATCAAAAACATGTCTACAAATACAGCGTTCGAAAAGTCACCCAAATCACTCCCAACTAGTCAGAAACATTTAAAATAATGTTTCTAAGCAATTCAATGTATCTACAGTGAATCTGTTGTTTAAATTTCCAGTATTTTTCTTTTTCTCACTTTCTCCTGAAATGGCGCAGAAAATGAGCAAGTCTTGTGGCGTTTGTGGGACTGCATTACAATTACCACTACAGTGTGGCTAAAAGTATCATTGTTTTGGGCATTAAATGCAACAAGCAGGATAAATTCACATACAGAATGTGTGTTTTCAAACGTTTGATTTTTGACCCTTTTTGAGCGACAGCCGCGCGGCTTAAGAAAAATGGCAAAATACGGCCATATTTTTTTCTCGTGGAAACAACCAAACAACAATTTTCCTGCATTTCAAATGCATCCTTAAGCACAGCAAATGCATCAGAAACGGACTAGTTCTTTTTGAAACCCTAACCCTAACCCTAGGTCGGGCACTTTGGGAACTCAAATACTGTATCAAAAACATGTCTACAAATACAGCGTTCGAAAAGTCACCCAAATCACTCCCAACTAGTCAGAAACATTTAAAATAATGTTTCTAAGCAATTCAATGTATCTACAGTGAATCTGTTGTTTAAATTTCCAGTATTTTTCTTTTTCTCACTTTCTCCTGAAATGGCGCAGAAAATGAGCAAGTCTTGTGGCGTTTGTGGGACTGCATTACAATTACCACTACAGTGTGGCTAAAAGTATCATTGTTTTGGGCATTAAATGCAACAAGCAGGATAAATTCACATACAGAATGTGTGTTTTCAAACTTTTGATTTTTGACCCTTTTTGAGCGACAGCCGCGCGGCTTAAGAAAAATGGCAAAATACGGCCATATTTTTTTCTCGAGGAAACAACCAAACAACAATTTTCCTGCATTTCAAATGCATCCTAAAGCACAGCAAATGCATCAGAAACGGTCTAGTTCTTATTGAAACCCTAACCGTAACCCTAGGTCGGGCACTTTGGGAACTCAAATACTGTATCAAAAACATGTCTACAAATACAGCATTCGAAAAGTCACCCAAATCGCTCCCAACTAGTCAGAAACATTTAAAATAATGTTTCTAAGCAATTCAATGTATCTGCAGTGAATCAGTTGTTGAAATTTCCAATATTTTTCTTTTTCTCACTTTCTCCTGAAATGGCGCAGAAAATGAGCAAGTCTTGTGGTGTTTGTGGTACTGCATTACAATTACCACTACAGTGTGGCTAAAAGTATCATTGTTTTGGGCATTAAATGCAACAAGCAGGATAAATTCACATACAGAATGTGTTTTTTCAAACTTTTGATTTTTACCCTTTTTGAGCGACAGCCGCGCGGCTTAAGAAAAATGGCAAAATACGGCCATATTTTTTTCTCGAGGAAACAACCAAACAACAATTTTCCTGCATTTCAAATGCATCCTAAAGCACAGCAAATGCATCAGAAACGGTCTAGTTCTTATTGAAACCCTAACCCTAACCCTAGCTCGGGCACTTTGGGAACTCAAATACTGTATCAAAAACATGTCTACAAATACAGCGTTCGAAAAGTCACCCAAATCGCTCCCAACTAGTCGGAAACATTTAAAATAATCTTTCTAAGCAATTCAATGTATCTGCAGTGAATCTGTTGTTTAAATTTCCAATATTTTTCTTTTTCTCACTTTCTCCTGAAATGGCGCAGAAAATAAGCAAGTCTTGTGGCGTTTGTGGGACTGCATTGCAATTACCACTACAGTGTGGCTAAAAGTATCATTGTTTTGGGCATTAAATGCAACAAGCAGGATAAATTCACATACAGAATGTGTGTTTTCAAACTTTTGATTTTTGACCCTTTTTGAGCGACAGCCGCGCGGCTTAAGAAAAATGGCAAAATACGGCCATATTTTTTTCTTGAGGAAACAACCAAACAACAATTTTCCTGCATTTCAAATGCATCCTAAAGCACAGCAAATGCATCAGAAACGGTCTAGTTCTTATTGAAACCCTAACCCTAACCCTAGGTCGGGCACTTTGGGATCTCAAATACTGTATCAAAAACATGTCTACAAATACAGCGTTCGAAAAGTCACCCAAATCGCTCCCAACTAGTCAGAAACATTTAAAATAATGTTTCTAAGCAATTCAATGTATCTGCAGTGAATCTGTTGTTTAAATTTCCAATATTTTTCTTTTTCTCACTTTCTCCTGAAATGGCGCAGAAAATGAGCAAGTCTTGTGGCGTTTGTGGGACTGCATTGCAATTACCACTACAGTGTGGCTAAAAGTATCATTGTTTTGGGCATTAAATGCAACAAGCAGGATAAATTCACATACAGAATGTGTGTTTTCAAACTTTTGATTTTTGACCCTTTTTGAGCGACAGCCGCGCGGCTTAAGAAAAATGGCAAAATATGGCCATATTTTTTTCTCGAGGAAACAACCAAACAACAGTTTTCTTGCATTTCAAATGCATCCTAAAGCACAGCAAATGCATCAGAAACGGTCTAGTTCTTATTGAAACCCTAATCCTAACCCTAGGTCGGGCACTTTGGGAACTCAAATACTGTATCAAAAACATGTCTACAAATACAGCGTTCGAAAAGTCACCCAAATCGCTCCCAGCTAGTCAGAAACATTTAAAATAATGTTTCTAAGCAATTCAATGTATCTGCAGTGAATCTGTTGTTTAAATTTCCAATATTTTTCTTTTTCTCACTTTCTCCTGAAATGGCGCAGAAAATGAGCCAGTCCTGTGGCGTTTGTGGGACTGCATTACAATTACCACTACAGTGTGGCTAAAAGTATCATTGTTTTGGGCATTAAATGCAACAAGGAGGATAAATTCACATACAGAATGTGTGTTTTCAAACTTTTGATTTTTGACCCTTTTTGAGCGACAGCCGCGCGGCTTAAGAAAAATGGCAAAATACGGCCATATTTTTTTCTCGAGGAAACAACCAAACAACAATTTTCCTGCATTTCAAATGCATCCTAAAGCACAGCAAATGCATCAGAAACGGTCTAGTTCTTATTGAAACCCTAACCCTAACCCTAGGTCGGGCACTTTGGGAACTCAAATACTGTATCAAAAACATGTCTACAAATACAGCGTTCGAAAAGTCACCCAAATCGCTCCCAAGTAGTCAGAAACATTTAAAATAATGTTTCTAAGCAATTCAATGTATCTGCAGTGAATCTGTTGTTTAAATTTCCAATATTTTTCTTTTTCTCACTTTCTCCTGAAATGGCGCAGAAAATAAGCAAGTCTTGTGGCGTTTGTGGGACTGCATTGCAATTACCACTACAGTGTGGCTAAAAGTATCATTGTTTTGGGCATTAAATGCAACAAGCAGGATAAATTCACATACAGAATGTGTGTTTTCAAACTTTTGATTTTTGACCCTTTTTGAGCGACAGCCGCGCGGCTTAAGAAAACTGGCAAAATACGGCCATATTTTTTTCACGAGGAAACAACCAAACAACAGTTTTCCTGCATTTCAAATGCATCCTAAAGCACAGCAAATGCATCAGAAACGGTCTAGATCATTTTGAAACCCTAACCCTAACCCTAGGTCGGGCACTTTGGGAACTCAAATACTGTATCAAAAACATGTCTACAAATACAGCGTTCGAAAAGTCACCCAAATCGCTCCGAACTAGTCAGAAACATTTAAAATAATGTTTCTAAGCAATTCAATGTATCTGCAGTAAATCTGTTGTTTAAATTTCCAATAGTTTTCTTTTTCTCACTTTCTCCTGAAATGGCGCAGAAAATGAGCAAGTCTTGTGGCGTTTGTGGGACTGCATTACAATTATCACTACAGTGTGGCTAAAAGTATCATTGTTTTGGGCATTAAATGCAACAAGCAGGATAAATTCACATACAGAATGTGTGTTTTCAAACTTTTGATTTTTGACCCTTTTTGAGCGACAGCCGCGCGGCTTAAGAAAAATGGCAAAATACGGCCATATTTTTTTCTCGAGGAAACAACCAAACAAAAATTTTCCTGCATTTCAAATGCATCCTAAAGCACAGCAAATGCATCAGAAACGGTCTAGTTCTTATTGAAACCCTAACCCTAACCCTAGGTCGGGCACTTTGGGATCTCAAATACTGTATCAAAAACATGTCTACAAATACAGCGTTCGAAAAGTCACCCAAATCGCTCCCAACTAGTCAGAAACATTTAAAATAATGTTTCTAAGCAATTCAATGTATCTGCAGTGAATCTGTTGTTTAAATTTCCAATATTTTTCTTTTTCTCACTTTCTCCTGAAATGGCGCAGAAAATGAGCAAGTCTTGTGGCGTTTGTGGGACTGCATTGCAATTACCACTACAGTGTGGCTAAAAGTATCATTGTTTTGGGCATTAAATGCAACAAGCAGGATAAATTCACATACAGAATGTGTGTTTTCAAACTTTTGATTTTTGACCCTTTTTGAGCGACAGCCGCGCGGCTTAAGAAAAATGGCAAAATACGGCCATATTTTTTTCTCGAGGAAACAACCAAACAACAGTTTTCTTGCATTTCAAATGCATCCTAAAGCACAGCAAATGCATCAGAAACGGTCTAGTTCTTATTGAAACCCTAATCCTAACCCTAGGTCGGGCACTTTGGGAACTCAAATACTGTATCAAAAACATGTCTACAAATACAGCGTTCGAAAAGTCACCCAAATCGCTCCCAGCTAGTCAGAAACATTTAAAATAATGTTTCTAAGCAATTCAATGTATCTGCAGTGAATCTGTTGTTTAAATTTCCAATATTTTTCTTTTTCTCACTTTCTCCTGAAATGGCGCAGAAAATGAGCCAGTCCTGTGGCGTTTGTGGGACTGCATTACAATTACCACTACAGTGTGGCTAAAAGTATCATTGTTTTGGGCATTAAATGCAACAAGGAGGATAAATTCACATACAGAATGTGTGTTTTCAAACTTTTGATTTTTGACCCTTTTTGAGCGACAGCCGCGCGGCTTAAGAAAAATGGCAAAATACGGCCATATTTTTTTCTCGAGGAAACAACCAAACAACAATTTTCCTGCATTTCAAATGCATCCTAAAGCACAGCAAATGCATCAGAAACGGTCTAGTTCTTATTGAAACCCTAACCCTAACCCTAGGTCGGGCACTTTGGGAACTCAAATACTGTATCAAAAACATGTCTACAAATACAGCGTTCGAAAAGTCACCCAAATCGCTCCCAACTAGTCAGAAACATTTAAATTAATGTTTCTAAGCAATTCAATGTATCTGCAGTGAATCTGTTGTTTAAATTTCCAATATTTTTCTTTTTCTCACTTTCTCCTGAAATGGCGCAGAAAATGAGCAAGTCTTGTGGCGTTTGTGGGACTGCATTACAATTACCACTACAGTGTGGCTAAAAGTATCATTGTTTTGGGCATTAAATGCAACAAGCAGGATAAATTCACATACAGAATGTGTGTTTTCAAACTTTTGATTTTTGACCCTTTTTGAGCGACAGCCGCGCGGCTTAAGAAAAATGGCAAAATACGGCCATATTTTTTTCTCGAGGAAACAACCAAACAACAATTTTCCTGCATTTCAAATGCATCCTAAAGCACAGCAAATGCATCAGAAACGGTCTAGTTCTTATTGAAACCCTAACCCTAACCCTAGGTCGGGCACTTTGGGAACTCAAATACTGTATCAAAAACATGTCTACAAATACAGCGTTCGAAAAGTCACCCAAATCGCTCCCAACTAGTCAGAAACATTTAAAATAATCTTTCTAAGCAATTCAATGTATCTGCAGTGAATCTGTTGTTGAAATTTCCAATATTTTTCTTTTTCTCACTTTCTCCTGAAATGGCGCAGAAAATGAGCAAATCTTGTGGCGTTTGTGGGACTGCATTACAATTACCACTACAGTGTGGCTAAAAGTATCATTGTTTTGGGCATTAAATGCAACAAGCAGGATAAATTCACATACAGAATGTGTGGTTTCAAACTTTTGATTTTTGACCCTTTTTGAGCGACAGCCGCGCGGCTTAAGAAAAATGGCAAAATACGGCCATATTTTTTTCTCGTGGAAACAACCAAACAACAATTTTCCTGCATTTCAAATGCATCCTAAAGCACAGCAAATGCATCAGAAACGGTCTAGTTCTTATTGAAACCCTAACCGTAACCCTAGGTCGGGCACTTTGGGAACTCAAATACTGTATCAAAAACATGTCTACAAATACAGCATTCGAAAAGTCACCCAAATCGCTCCCAACTAGTCAGAAACATTTAGAATAATGTTTCTAAGCAATTCAATGTATCTGCAGTGAATCACTTGTTGAAATTTCCAATATTTTTCTTTTTCTCACTTTCTCCTGAAATGGCGCAGAAAATGAGCAAGTCTTGTGGCGTTTGTGGGACTGCATTACAATTACCACTACAGTGTGGCTAAAAGTATCATTGTTTTGGGCATTAAATGCAACAAGCAGGATAAATTCACATACAGAATGTGTGTTTTCAAACTTTTGATTTTTACCCTTTTTGAGCGACAGCCGCGCGGCTTAAGAAAAATGGCAAAATACGGCCATATTTTTTTCTCGAGGAAACAACCAAACAACAATTTTCCTGCATTTCAAATGCATCCTAAAGCACAGCAAATGCATCAGAAACGGTCTAGTTCTTATTGAAACCCTAACCCTAACCCTAGGTCGGGCACTTTGGGAACTCAAATACTGTATCAAAAACATGTCTACAAATACAGCGTTCGAAAAGTCACCCAAATCGCTCCCAACTAGTCAGAAACATTTAAAATAATGTTTCTAAGCAATTCAATGTATCTGCAGTGAATCTGTTGTTTAAATTTCCAATATTTTTCTTTTTCTCACTTTCTCCTGAAATGGCGCAGAAAATGAGCAAGTCTTGTGGCGTTTGTGGGACTGCATTGCAATTACCACTACAGTGTGGCTAAAAGTATCATTGTTTTGGGCATTAAATGCAACAAGCAGGATAAATTCACATACAGAATGTGTGTTTTCAAACTTTTGATTTTTGACCCTTTTTGAGCGACAGCCGCGCGGCTTAAGAAAAATGGCAAAATACGGCCATATTTTTTTCTCGAGGAAACAACCAAACAACAGTTTTCTTGCATTTCAAATGCATCCTAAAGCACAGCAAATGCATCAGAAACGGTCTAGTTCTTATTGAAACCCTAATCCTAACCCTAGGTCGGGCACTTTGGGAACTCAAATACTGTATCAAAAACATGTCTACAAATACAGCGTTCGAAAAGTCACCCAAATCGCTCCCAGCTAGTCAGAAACATTTAAAATAATGTTTCTAAGCAATTCAATGTATCTGCAGTGAATCTGTTGTTTAAATTTCCAATATTTTTCTTTTTCTCACTTTCTCCTGAAATGGCGCAGAAAATGAGCCAGTCCTGTGGCGTTTGTGGGACTGCATTACAATTACCACTACAGTGTGGCTAAAAGTATCATTGTTTTGGGCATTAAATGCAACAAGGAGGATAAATTCACATACAGAATGTGTGTTTTCAAACTTTTGATTTTTGACCCTTTTTGAGCGACAGCCGCGCGGCTTAAGAAAAATGGCAAAATACGGCCATATTTTTTTCTCGAGGAAACAACCAAACAACAATTTTCCTGCATTTCAAATGCATCCTAAAGCACAGCAAATGCATCAGAAACGGTCTAGTTCTTATTGAAACCCTAACCCTAACCCTAGGTCGGGCACTTTGGGAACTCAAATACTGTATCAAAAACATGTCTACAAATACAGCGTTCGAAAAGTCACCCAAATCGCTCCCAAGTAGTCAGAAACATTTAAAATAATGTTTCTAAGCAATTCAATGTATCTGCAGTGAATCTGTTGTTTAAATTTCCAATATTTTTCTTTTTCTCACTTTCTCCTGAAATGGCGCAGAAAATAAGCAAGTCTTGTGGCGTTTGTGGGACTGCATTGCAATTACCACTACAGTGTGGCTAAAAGTATCATTGTTTTGGGCATTAAATGCAACAAGCAGGATAAATTCACATACAGAATGTGTGTTTTCAAACTTTTGATTTTTGACCCTTTTTGAGCGACAGCCGCGCGGCTTAAGAAAACTGGCAAAATACGGCCATATTTTTTTCACGAGGAAACAACCAAACAACAGTTTTCCTGCATTTCAAATGCATCCTAAAGCACAGCAAATGCATCAGAAACGGTCTAGATCATTTTGAAACCCTAACCCTAACCCTAGGTCGGGCACTTTGGGAACTCAAATACTGTATCAAAAACATGTCTACAAATACAGCGTTCGAAAAGTCACCCAAATCGCTCCGAACTAGTCAGAAACATTTAAAATAATGTTTCTAAGCAATTCAATGTATCTGCAGTAAATCTGTTGTTTAAATTTCCAATAGTTTTCTTTTTCTCACTTTCTCCTGAAATGGCGCAGAAAATGAGCAAGTCTTGTGGCGTTTGTGGGACTGCATTACAATTATCACTACAGTGTGGCTAAAAGTATCATTGTTTTGGGCATTAAATGCAACAAGCAGGATAAATTCACATACAGAATGTGTGTTTTCAAACTTTTGATTTTTGACCCTTTTTGAGCGACAGCCGCGCGGCTTAAGAAAAATGGCAAAATACGGCCATATTTTTTTCTCGAGGAAACAACCAAACAAAAATTTTCCTGCATTTCAAATGCATCCTAAAGCACAGCAAATGCATCAGAAACGGTCTAGTTCTTATTGAAACCCTAACCCTAACCCTAGGTCGGGCACTTTGGGATCTCAAATACTGTATCAAAAACATGTCTACAAATACAGCGTTCGAAAAGTCACCCAAATCGCTCCCAACTAGTCAGAAACATTTAAAATAATGTTTCTAAGCAATTCAATGTATCTGCAGTGAATCTGTTGTTTAAATTTCCAATATTTTTCTTTTTCTCACTTTCTCCTGAAATGGCGCAGAAAATGAGCAAGTCTTGTGGCGTTTGTGGGACTGCATTGCAATTACCACTACAGTGTGGCTAAAAGTATCATTGTTTTGGGCATTAAATGCAACAAGCAGGATAAATTCACATACAGAATGTGTGTTTTCAAACTTTTGATTTTTGACCCTTTTTGAGCGACAGCCGCGCGGCTTAAGAAAAATGGCAAAATACGGCCATATTTTTTTCTCGAGGAAACAACCAAACAACAGTTTTCTTGCATTTCAAATGCATCCTAAAGCACAGCAAATGCATCAGAAACGGTCTAGTTCTTATTGAAACCCTAATCCTAACCCTAGGTCGGGCACTTTGGGAACTCAAATACTGTATCAAAAACATGTCTACAAATACAGCGTTCGAAAAGTCACCCAAATCGCTCCCAGCTAGTCAGAAACATTTAAAATAATGTTTCTAAGCAATTCAATGTATCTGCAGTGAATCTGTTGTTTAAATTTCCAATATTTTTCTTTTTCTCACTTTCTCCTGAAATGGCGCAGAAAATGAGCCAGTCTTGTGGCGTTTGTGGGACTGCATTACAATTACCACTACAGTGTGGCTAAAAGGATCATTGTTTTGGGCATTAAATGCAACAAGGAGGATAAATTCACATACAGAATGTGTGTTTTCAAACTTTTGATTTTTGACCCTTTTTGAGCGACAGCCGCGCGGCTTAAGAAAAATGGCAAAATACGGCCATATTTTTTTCTCGAGGAAACAACCAAACAACAATTTTCCTGCATTTCAAATGCATCCTAAAGCACAGCAAATGCATCAGAAACGGTCTAGTTCTTATTGAAACCCTAACCCTAACCCTAGGTCGGGCACTTTGGGAACTCAAATACTGTATCAAAAACATGTCTACAAATACAGCGTTCGAAAAGTCACCCAAATCGCTCCCAAGTAGTCAGAAACATTTAAAATAATGTTTCTAAGCAATTCAATGTATCTGCAGTGAATCTGTTGTTTAAATTTCCAATATTTTTCTTTTTCTCACTTTCTCCTGAAATGGCGCAGAAAATAACCAAGTCTTGTGGCGTTTGTGGGACTGCATTGCAATTACCACTACAGTGTGGCTAAAAGTATCATTGTTTTGGGCATTAAATGCAACAAGCAGGATAAATTCACATACAGAATGTGTGTTTTCAAACTTTTGATTTTTGACCCTTTTTGAGCGACAGCCGCGCGGCTTAAGAAAACTGGCAAAATACGGCCATATTTTTTTCACGAGGAAACAACCAAACAACAGTTTTCCTGCATTTCAAATGCATCCTAAAGCACAGCAAATGCATCAGAAACGGTCTAGATCATTTTGAAACCCTAACCCTAACCCTAGGTCGGGCACTTTGGGAACTCAAATACTGTATCAAAAACATGTCTACAAATACAGCGTTCGAAAAGTCACCCAAATCGCTCCGAACTAGTCAGAAACATTTAAAATAATGTTTCTAAGCAATTCAATGTATCTGCAGTAAATCTGTTGTTTAAATTTCCAATAGTTTTCTTTTTCTCACTTTCTCCTGAAATGGCGCAGAAAATGAGCAAGTCTTGTGGCGTTTGTGGGACTGCATTACAATTATCACTACAGTGTGGCTAAAAGTATCATTGTTTTGGGCATTAAATGCAACAAGCAGGATAAATTCACATACAGAATGTGTGTTTTCAAACTTTTGATTTTTGACCCTTTTTGAGCGACAGCCGCGCGGCTTAAGAAAAATGGCAAAATACGGCCATATTTTTTTCTCGAGGAAACAACCAAACAAAAATTTTCCTGCATTTCAAATGCATCCTAAAGCACAGCAAATGCATCAGAAACGGTCTAGTTCTTATTGAAACCCTAACCCTAACCCTAGGTCGGGCACTTTGGGAACTCAAATACTGTATCAAAAACATGTCTACAAATACAGCGTTCGAAAAGTCACCCAAATCGCTCCGAACTAGTCAGAAACATTTAAAATAATGTTTCTAAGCAATTCAATGTATCTACAGTGAATCTGTTGTTTAAATTTCCAGTATTTTTCTTTTTCTCACTTTCTCCTGAAATGGCGCAGAAAATGAGCAAGTCTTGTGGCGTTTGTGGGACTGCATTACAATTACCACTACAGTGTGGCTAAAAGTATCATTGTTTTGGGCATTAAATGCAACAAGCAGGATAAATTCACATACAGAATGTGTGTTTTCAAACTTTTGATTTTTGACCCTTTTTGAGCGACAGCCGCGCGGCTTAAGAAAAATGGCAAAATACGGCCATATTTTTTTCTCGAGGAAACAACCAAACAACAATTTTCCTGCATTTCAAATGCATCCTAAAGCACAGCAAATGCATCAGAAACGGTCTAGTTCTTATTGAAACCCTAACCCTAACGCTAGGTCGGGCACTTTGGGAACTCAAATACTGTATCAAAAACATGTCTACAAATACAGCGTTCGTAAAGTCACCCAAATCGCTCCCAACTAGTCAGAAACATTTAAAATAATGTTTCTAAGCAATTCAATGTATCTGCAGTGAATCAGTTGTTGAAATTTCCAATATTTTTCTTTTTCTCACTTTCTCCTGAAATGGCGCAGAAAATGAGCAAGTCTTGTGGTGTTTGTGGGACTGCATTACAATTACCACTATAGTGTGGCTAAAAGTATCATTGTTTTGGGCATTAAATGCAACAAGCAGGATAAATTCACATATAGAATGTGTGTTTTCAAACTTTTGATTTTTGACCCTTTTTGAGCGACAGCCGCGCGGCTTAAGAAAAATGGCAAAATACGGCCATATTTTTTTCTCGAGGAAACAACCAAACAACAATTTTCCTGCATTTCAAATGCATCCTAAAGCACAGCAAATGCATCAGAAACGGTCTAGTTCTTATTGAAACCCTAACCCTAACGCTAGGTCGGGCACTTTGGGAACTCAAATACTGTATCAAAAACATGTCTACAAATACAGCGTTCGAAAAGTCACCCAAATCGCTCCCAACTAGTCAGAAACATTTAAAATAATCTTTCTAAGCAATTCAATGTATCTGCAGTGAATCTGTTGTTGAAATTTCCAATATTTTTCTTTTTCTCACTTTCTCCTGAAATGGCGCAGAAAATGAGCAAATCTTGTGGCGTTTGTGGGACTGCATTACAATTACCACTACAGTGTGGCTAAAAGTATCATTGTTTTGGGCATTAAATGCAACAAGCAGGATAAATTCACATACAGAATGTGTGGTTTCAAACTTTTGATTTTTGACCCTTTTTGAGCGACAGCCGCGCGGCTTAAGAAAAATGGCAAAATACGGCCATATTTTTTTCTCGTGGAAACAACCAAACAACAATTTTCCTGCATTTCAAATGCATCCTAAAGCACAGCAAATGCATCAGAAACGGTCTAGTTCTTATTGAAACCCTAACCGTAACCCTAGGTCGGGCACTTTGGGAACTCAAATACTGTATCAAAAACATGTCTACAAATACAGCATTCGAAAAGTCACCCAAATCGCTCCCAACTAGTCAGAAACATTTAGAATAATGTTTCTAAGCAATTCAATGTATCTGCAGTGAATCACTTGTTGAAATTTCCAATATTTTTCTTTTTCTCACTTTCTCCTGAAATGGCGCAGAAAATGAGCAAGTCTTGTGGCGTTTGTGGGACTGCATTACAATTACCACTACAGTGTGGCTAAAAGTATCATTGTTTTGGGCATTAAATGCAACAAGCAGGATAAATTCACATACAGAATGTGTGTTTTCAAACTTTTGATTTTTACCCTTTTTGAGCGACAGCCGCGCGGCTTAAGAAAAATGGCAAAATACGGCCATATTTTTTTCTCGAGGAAACAACCAAACAACAATTTTCCTGCATTTCAAATGCATCCTAAAGCACAGCAAATGCATCAGAAACGGTCTAGTTCTTATTGAAACCCTAACCCTAACCCTAGGTCGGGCACTTTGGGAACTCAAATACTGTATCAAAAACATGTCTACAAATACAGCGTTCGAAAAGTCACCCAAATCGCTCCCAACTAGTCAGAAACATTTAAAATAATGTTTCTAAGCAATTCAATGTATCTGCAGTGAATCTGTTGTTTAAATTTCCAATATTTTTCTTTTTCTCACTTTCTCCTGAAATGGCGCAGAAAATGAGCAAGTCTTGTGGCGTTTGTGGGACTGCATTACAATTACCACTACAGTGTGGCTAAAAGTATCATTGTTTTGGGCATTAAATGCAACAAGCAGGATAAATTCACATACAGAATGTGTGTTTTCAAACTTTTGATTTTTGACCCTTTTTGAGCGACAGCCGCGCGGCTTAAGAAAAATGGCAAAATACGGCCATATTTTTTTCTCGAGGAAACAACCAAACAACAATTTTCCTGCATTTCAAATGCATCCTAAAGCACAGCAAATGCATCAGAAACGGTCTAGTTCTTATTGAAACCCTAACCCTAACGCTAGGTCGGGCACTTTGGGAACTCAAATACTGTATCAAAAACATGTCTACAAATACAGCGTTCGAAAAGTCACCCAAATCGCTCCCAACTAGTCAGAAACATTTAAAATAATCTTTCTAAGCAATTCAATGTATCTGCAGTGAATCTGTTGTTGAAATTTCCAATATTTTTCTTTTTCTCACTTTCTCCTGAAATGGCGCAGAAAATGAGCAAATCTTGTGGCGTTTGTGGGACTGCATTACAATTACCACTACAGTGTGGCTAAAAGTATCATTGTTTTGGGCATTAAATGCAACAAGCAGGATAAATTCACATACAGAATGTGTGGTTTCAAACTTTTGATTTTTGACCCTTTTTGAGCGACAGCCGCGCGGCTTAAGAAAAATGGCAAAATACGGCCATATTTTTTTCTCGTGGAAACAACCAAACAACAATTTTCCTGCATTTCAAATGCATCCTAAAGCACAGCAAATGCATCAGAAACGGTCTAGTTCTTATTGAAACCCTAACCGTAACCCTAGGTCGGGCACTTTGGGAACTCAAATACTGTATCAAAAACATGTCTACAAATACAGCATTCGAAAAGTCACCCAAATCGCTCCCAACTAGTCAGAAACATTTAGAATAATGTTTCTAAGCAATTCAATGTATCTGCAGTGAATCACTTGTTGAAATTTCCAATATTTTTCTTTTTCTCACTTTCTCCTGAAATGGCGCAGAAAATGAGCAAGTCTTGTGGCGTTTGTGGGACTGCATTACAATTACCACTACAGTGTGGCTAAAAGTATCATTGTTTTGGGCATTAAATGCAACAAGCAGGATAAATTCACATACAGAATGTGTGTTTTCAAACTTTTGATTTTTACCCTTTTTGAGCGACAGCCGCGCGGCTTAAGAAAAATGGCAAAATACGGCCATATTTTTTTCTCGAGGAAACAACCAAACAACAATTTTCCTGCATTTCAAATGCATCCTAAAGCACAGCAAATGCATCAGAAACGGTCTAGTTCTTATTGAAACCCTAACCCTAACCCTAGGTCGGGCACTTTGGGAACTCAAATACTGTATCAAAAACATGTCTACAAATACAGCGTTCGAAAAGTCACCCAAATCGCTCCCAACTAGTCAGAAACATTTAAAATAATGTTTCTAAGCAATTCAATGTATCTGCAGTGAATCTGTTGTTTAAATTTCCAATATTTTTCTTTTTCTCACTTTCTCCTGAAATGGCGCAGAAAATGAGCAAGTCTTGTGGCGTTTGTGGGACTGCATTACAATTACCACTACAGTGTGGCTAAAAGTATCATTGTTTTGGGCATTAAATGCAACAAGCAGGATAAATTCACATACAGAATGTGTGTTTTCAAACTTTTGATTTTTGACCCTTTTTGAGCGACAGCCGCGCGGCTTAAGAAAAATGGCAAAATACGGCCATATTTTTTTCTCGAGGAAACAACCAAACAACAGTTTTCTTGCATTTCAAATGCATCCTCAAGCACAGCAAATGCATCAGAAACGGTCTAGTTCTTATTGAAACCCTAACCCTAACCCTAGGTCGGGCACTTTGGGAACTCAAATACTGTATCAAAAACATGTCTACAAATACAGCGTTCGAAAAGTCACCCAAATCGCTCCCAGCTAGTCAGAAACATTTAAAATAATGTTTCTAAGCAATTCAATGTATCTGCAGTGAATCTGTTGTTTAAATTTCCAATATTTTTCTTTTTCTCACTTTCTCCTGAAATGGCGCAGAAAATGAGCCAGTCTTGTGGCGTTTGTGGGACTGCATTACAATTACCACTACAGTGTGGCTAAAAGTATCATTGTTTTGGGCATTAAATGCAACAAGGAGGATAAATTCACATACAGAATGTGTGTTTTCAAACTTTTGATTTTTGACCCTTTTTGAGCGACAGCCGCGCGGCTTAAGAAAAATGGCAAAATACGGCCATATTTTTTTCTCGAGGAAACAACCAAACAACAATTTTCCTGCATTTCAAATGCATCCTAAAGCACAGCAAATGCATCAGAAACGGTCTAGTTCTTATTGAAACCCTAACCCTAACCCTAGGTCGGGCACTTTGGGAACTCAAATACTGTATCAAAAACATGTCTACAAATACAGCGTTCGAAAAGTCACCCAAATCGCTCCCAAGTAGTCAGAAACATTTAAAATAATGTTTCTAAGCAATTCAATGTATCTGCAGTGAATCTGTTGTTTAAATTTCCAATATTTTTCTTTTTCTCACTTTCTCCTGAAATGGCGCAGAAAATGAGCAAGTCTTGTGGCGTTTGTGGGACTGCATTGCAATTACCACTACAGTGTGGCTAAAAGTATCATTGTTTTGGGCATTAAATGCAACAAGCAGGATAAATTCACATACAGAATGTGTGTTTTCAAACTTTTGATTTTTGACCCTTTTTGAGCGACAGCCGCGCGGCTTAAGAAAACTGGCAAAATACGGCCATATTTTTTTCTCGAGGAAACAACCAAACAACAGTTTTCCTGCATTTCAAATGCATCCTAAAGCACAGCAAATGCATCAGAAACGTTCTAGATCATTTTGAAACCCTAACCCTAACCCTAGGTCGGGCACTTTGGGAACTCAAATACTGTATCAAAAACATGTCTACAAATACAGCGTTCGAAAAGTCACCCAAATCGCTCCGAACTAGTCAGAAACATTTAAAATAATGTTTCTAAGCAATTCAATGTATCTGCAGTAAATCTGTTGTTTAAATTTCCAATAGTTTTCTTTTTCTCACTTTCTCCTGAAATGGCGCAGAAAATGAGCAAGTCTTGTGGCGTTTGTGGGACTGCATTACAATTATCACTACAGTGTGGCTAAAAGTATCATTGTTTTGGGCATTAAATGCAACAAGCAGGATAAATTCACATACAGAATGTGTGTTTTCAAACTTTTGATTTTTGACCCTTTTTGAGCGACAGCCGCGCGGCTTAAGAAAAATGGCAAAATACGGCCATATTTTTTTCTCGAGGAAACAACCAAACAACAATTTTCCTGCATTTCAAATGCATCCTAAAGCACAGCAAATGCATCAGAAACGGTCTAGTTCTTATTGAAACCCTAACCCTAACCCTAGGTCGGGCACTTTGGGAACTCAAATACTGTATCAAAAACATGTCTACAAATACAGCGTTCGAAAAGTCACCCAAATCGCTCCGAACTAGTCAGAAACATTTAAAATAATGTTTCTAAGCAATTCAATGTATCTGCAGTAAATCTGTTGTTTAAATTTCCAATAGTTTTCTTTTTCTCACTTTCTCCTGAAATGGCGCAGAAAATGAGCAAGTCTTGTGGCGTTTGTGGGACTGCATTACAATTACCACTACAGTTTGGCTAAAAGTATCATTGTTTTGGGCATTAAATGCAACAAGCAGGATAAATTCACATACAGAATGTCTGTTTTCAAAATTTGATTTTTGACCCTTTTTGAGCAACAGCCGCGCGGCTTAAGAAAAATGGCAAAATACGGCCATATTTTTTTCTCGAGGAAACAACCAAACAACAATTTTCCTGCATTTCAAATGCATCCTAAAGCACTGCAAATGCATCAGAAACGGTCTAGTTGTTTTTGAAACCCTAACCCTAACACTAGGTTGGGCACTTTGGGAACTCAAATACTGTATCAAAAACATGTCTACAAATACAGCGTTCGAAAAGTCACCCAAATCGCTCCCAACTAGTCAGAAACATTTAAAATAATGTTTCTAAGCAATTCAATGTATCTGCAGTGAATCTGTTGTTTAAATTTCCAATATTTTTCTTTTTCTCACTTTCTCCTGAAATGGCGCAGAAAATGAGCAAGTCTTGTGGCGTTTGTGGGACTGCATTACAATTACCACTACAGTGTGGCTAAAAGTATCATTGTTTTGGGCATTAAATGCAACAAGCAGGATAAATTCACATACAGAATGTGTGTTTTCAAACTTTTGATTTTTGACCCTTTTTGAGCGACAGCCGCGCGGCTTAAGAAAAATGGCAAAATACGGCCATATTTTTTTCTCGAGGAAACAACCAAACAACAATTTTCCTGCATTTCAAATGCATCCTAAAGCACAGCAAATGCATCAGAAACGGTCTAGTTCTTATTGAAGCCCTAACCCTAACCCTAGGTCGGGCACTTTGGGAACTCAAATACTGTATCAAAAACATGTCTACAAATACAGCGTTCGAAAAGTCACCCAAATCGCTCCCAACTAGTCAGAAACATTTAAATTAATGTTTCTAAGCAATTCAATGTATCTGCAGTGAATCTGTTGTTTAAATTTCCAATATTTTTCTTTTTCTCACTTTCTCCTGAAATGGCGCAGAAAATGAGCAAGTCTTGTGGCGTTTGTGGGACTGCATTACAATTACCACTACAGTGCAGCTAAAAGTATAATTGTTTTGGGCATTAAATGCAACAAGCAGGATAAATTCACATACAGAATGTGTGTTTTCAAACTTTTGATTTTTGACCCTTTTTGAGCGACAGCCGCGCGGCTAAAGAAAAATGGCAAAATACGGCCATATTTTTTTCTCGAGGAAACAACCAAACAACAATTTTCCTGCATTTCAAATGCATCCTAAAGCACAGCAAATGCATCAGAAACGGTCTAGTTCTTATTGAAACCCTAACCCTAACCCTAGGTCGGGCACTTTGGGAACTCAAATACTGTATCAAAAACATGTCTACAAATACAGCGTTCGAAAAGTCACCCAAATCGCTCCCAACTAGTCAGAAACATTTAAATTAATGTTTCTAAGCAATTCAATGTATCTGCAGTGAATCTGTTGTTTAAATTTCCAATATTTTTCTTTTTCTCACTTTCTCCTGAAATGGCGCAGAAAATGAGCAAGTCTTGTGGCGTTTGTGGGACTGCATTACAATTACCACTACAGTGTGGCTAAAAGTATTATTGTTTTGGGCATTAAATGCAACAAGCAGGATAAATTCACATACAGAATGTGTGTTTTCAAACTTTTGATTTTTGACCCTTTTTGAGCGACAGCCGCGCGGCTTAAGAAAAATGGCAAAATACGGCCATATTTTTTTCTCGAGGAAACAACCAAACAACAATTTTCCTGCATTTCAAATGCATCCTAAAGCACAGCAAATGCATCAGAAACGGTCTAGTTCTTATTGAAGCCCTAACCGTAACCCTAGGTCGGGCACTTTGGGAACTCAAATACTGTATCAAAAACATGTCTACAAATACAGCGTTCGAAAAGTCACCCAAATCGCTCCCAACTAGTCAGAAACATTTAAATTAATGTTTCTAAGCAATTCAATGTATCTGCAGTGAATCTGTTGTTTAAATTTCCAATATTTTTCTTTTTCTCACTTTCTCCTGAAATGGCGCAGAAAATGAACAAGTCTTGTGGCTATTGTGGGACTGCATTACAATTACCTCTACAGTGTGGCTAAAAGTATCATTGTTTTGGGCATTAAATGCAACAAGCAGGATAAATTCACATACAGAATGTGTGTTTTCAAACTTTTGATTTTTGACCCTTTTTGAGCGACAGCCGCGCGGCTTAAGAAAAATGGCAAAATACGGCCATATTTTTTTCTCGAGGAAACAACCAAACAACAATTTTCCTGCATTTCAAATGCATCCTAAAGCACAGCAAATGCATCAGAAACGGTCTAGTTCTTATTGAAACCCTAACCCTAGGTCGGGCACTTTGGGAACTCAAATACTGTATCAAAAACATGTCTACAAATACAGCGTTCGAAAAGTCACCCAAATCGCTCCCAACTAGTCAGAAACATTTAAATTAATGTTTCTAAGCAATTCAATGTATCTGCAGTGAATCTGTTGTTTAAATTTCCAATATTTTTCTTTTTCTCACTTTCTCCTGAAATGGCGCAGAAAATGAGCAAGTCTTGTGGCGTTTGTGGGACTGCATTACAATTACCACTACAGTGCGGCTAAAAGTACAATTGTTTTGGGCATTAAATGCAACAAGCAGGATAAATTCACATACAGAATGTGTGTTTTCAAACTTTTGATTTTTGACCCTTTTGGAGCGACAGCCGCGCGGCTAAGGAAAAATGGCAAAATACGGCCATATTTTTTTCTCGAGGAAACAACCAAACAACACTTTTCCTGCATTTCAAATGCATCCTAAAGCACAGCAAATGCATCAGAAACGGTCTAGTTCTTATTGAAACCCTAACCCTAACCCTAGGTCGGGCACTTTGGGAACTCAAATACTGTATCAAAAACATGTCTACAAATACAGCGTTCGAAAAGTCACCCAAATCGCTCCCAACTAGTCAGACACATTTAAAATAATATTTCTAAGCAATTCAATGTATCTGCAGTGAATCTGTTGTTTAAATTTCCAATATTTTTCTTTTTCTCACTTTCTCCTGAAATGGCGCAGAAAATGAGCAAGTCTTGTGGCGTTTGTGGGACTGCATTACAATTACCACTACAGTGTGGCTAAAAGTATCATTGTTTTGGGCATTAAATGCAACAAGGAGGATAAATTCACATACAGAATGTGTGTTTTCAAACTTTTGATTTTTGACCCTTTTTGAGCGACAGCCGCGCGGCTT
Organism: Atractosteus spatula; assembly: GCF_055471065.1. Taxonomy (NCBI): domain Eukaryota; kingdom Metazoa; phylum Chordata; class Actinopteri; order Semionotiformes; family Lepisosteidae; genus Atractosteus; species Atractosteus spatula. The sequence goes on from NC_142718.1 coordinate 30,039,675, forward strand.
AAGAAAAATGGCAAAATACGGCCATATTTTTTTCTCGAGGAAACAACCAAACAACAATTTTCCTGCATTTCAAATGCATCCTAAAGCACAGCAAATGCATCAGAAACGGTCTAGTTGTTTTTGAAACCCTAACCCTAACCCTAGGTCTGGCACTTTGGGAACTCAAATACTGTATCAAAAACATGTCTACAAATACAGCGTTCGAAAAGTCTCCCAAATCGCTCCGAACTAGTCAGAAACATTTAAAATAATGTTTCTAAGCAATTCAATGTATCTGCAGTAAATCTGTTTTTTAAATTTCCAATAGTTTTCTTTTTCTCACTTTCTCCTGAAATGGCGCAGAAAATGAGCAAGTCTTGTGGCGTTTGTGGGACTGCATTACAATTACCACTACAGTTTGGCTAAAAGTATCATTGTTTTGGGCATTAAATGCAACAAGCAGGATAAATTCACATACAGAATGTCTGTTTTCAAAATTTGATTTTTGACCCTTTTTGAGCAACAGCCGCGCGGCTTAAGAAAAATGGCAAAATACGGCCATATTTTTTTCTCGAGGAAACAACCAAACAACAATTTTCCTGCATTTCAAATGCATCCTAAAGCACTGCAAATGCATCAGAAACGGTCTAGTTGTTTTTGAAACCCTAACCCTAACACTAGGTTGGGCAATTTGGGAACTCAAATACTGTATCAAAAACATGTCTACAAATACAGCGTTCGAAAAGTCACCCAAATCGCTCCCAACTAGTCAGAAACATTTAAAATAATGTTTCTAAGCAATTCAATGTATCTGCAGTGAATCTGTTGTTTAAATTTCCAATATTTTTCTTTTTCTCACTTTCTCCTGAAATGGCGCAGAAAATGAGCAAGTGTTGTGGCGTTTGTGGGACTGCATTACAATTACCACTACAGTGTGGCTAAAAGTATCATTGTTTTGGGCATTAAATGCAACAAGCAGGATAAATTCACATACAGAATGTGTGTTTTCAAACTTTTGATTTTTGACCCTTTTTGAGCGACAGCCGCGCGGCTTAAGAAAAATGGCAAAATACGGCCATATTTTTTTCTCGAGGAAACAACCAAACAACAATTTTCCTGCATTTCAAATGCATCCTAAAGCACAGCAAATGCATCAGAAACGGTCTAGTTGTTTTTGAAACCCTAACCCTAACCCTAGGTCTGGCACTTTGGGAACTCAAATACTGTATCAAAAACATGTCTACAAATACAGCGTTCGAAAAGTCACCCAAATCGCTCCGAACTAGTCAGAAACATTTAAAATAATGTTTCTAAGCAATTCAATGTATCTGCAGTAAATCTGTTTTTTAAATTTCCAATAGTTTTCTTTTTCTCACTTTCTCCTGAAATGGCGCAGAAAATGAGCAAGTCTTGTGGCGTTTGTGGGACTGCATTACAATTACCACTACAGTTTGGCTAAAAGTATCATTGTTTTGGGCATTAAATGCAACAAGCAGGATAAATTCACATACAGAATGTCTGTTTTCAAAATTTGATTTTTGACCCTTTTTGAGCAACAGCCGCGCGGCTTAAGAAAAATGGCAAAATACGGCCATATTTTTTTCTCGAGGAAACAACCAAACAACAATTTTCCTGCATTTCAAATGCATCCTAAAGCACTGCAAATGCATCAGAAACGGTCTAGTTGTTTTTGAAACCCTAACCCTAACACTAGGTTGGGCAATTTGGGAACTCAAATACTGTATCAAAAACATGTCTACAAATACAGCGTTCGAAAAGTCACCCAAATCGCTCCCAACTAGTCAGAAACATTTAAAATAATGTTTCTAAGCAATTCAATGTATCTGCAGTGAATCTGTTGTTTAAATTTCCAATATTTTTCTTTTTCTCACTTTCTCCTGAAATGGCGCAGAAAATGAGCAAGTGTTGTGGCGTTTGTGGGACTGCATTACAATTACCACTACAGTGTGGCTAAAAGTATCATTGTTTTGGGCATTAAATGCAACAAGCAGGATAAATTCACATACAGAATGTGTGTTTTTAAACTTTTGATTTTTGACCCTTTTTGAGCGACAGCCGCGCGGCTTAAGAAAAATGGCAAAATACGGCCATATTTTTTTCTCGAGGAAACAACCAAACAACAATTTTCCTGCATTTCAAATGCATCCTAAAGCACAGCAAATGCATCAGAAACGGTCTAGTTCTTATTGAAGCCCTAACCCTAACCCTAGGTCGGGCACTTTGGGAACTCAAATACTGTATCAAAAACATGTCTACAAATACAGCGTTCGAAAAGTCACCCAAATCGCTCCCAACTAGTCAGAAACATTTAAATTAATGTTTCTAAGCAATTCAATGTATCTGCAGTGAATCTGTTGTTTAAATTTCCAATATTTTTCTTTTTCTCACTTTCTCCTGAAATGGCGCAGAAAATGAGCAAGTCTTGTGGCTATTGTGGGACTGCATTACAATTACCTCTACAGTGTGGCTAAAAGTATCATTGTTTTGGGCATTAAATGCAACAAGCAGGATAAATTCACATACAGAATGTGTGGTTTCAAACTTTTGATTTTTGACCCTTTTTGAGCGACAGCCGCGCGGCTTAAGAAAAATGGCAAAATGCGGCCATATTTTTTTCTCGAGGAAACAACCAAACAACAATTTTCCTGCATTTCAAATGCATCCTAAAGCACAGCAAATGCATCAGAAACGGTCTAGTTCTTATTGGAACCCTAACCCTAACCCTAGGTCGGGCACTTTGGGAACTCAAATACTGTATCAAAAACATGTCTACAAATACAGCGTTCGAAAAGTCACCCAAATCGCTCCCAACTAGTCAGAAACATTTAAAATAATGTTTCTAAGCAATTCAATGTATCTGCAGTGAATCTGTTGTTTAAATTTCCAATATTTTTCTTTTTCTCACTTTCTCCTGAAATGGCGCAGAAAATGAGCAAGTCTTGTGGCGTTTGTGGGACTGCATTACAATTACCACTACAGTGTGGCTAAAAGTATCATTGTTTTGGGCATTAAATGCAACAAGCAGGATAAATTCACATACAGAATGTGTGGTTTCAAACTTTTGATTTTTGACCCTTTTTGAGCGACAGCCGCGCGGCTTAAGAAAAATGGCAAAATACGGCCATATTTTTTTCTCGAGGAAACAACCAAACAACAATTTTCCTGCATTTCAAATGCATCCTAAAGCACAGCAAATGCATCAGAAACAGTCTAGTTCTTATTGAAACCCTAACCCTAGGTCGGGCACTTTGGGAACTCAAATACTATATCAAAAACATGTCTACAAATACAGCGTTCGAAAAGTCACCCAAATCGCTCCCAACTAGTCAGAAACATTTAAATTAATGTTTCTAAGCAATTCAATGTATCTGCAGTGAATCTGTTGTTTAAATTTCCAATATTTTTCTTTTTCTCACTTTCTCCTGAAATGGCGCAGAAAATGAGCAAGTCTTGTGGCGTTTGTGGGACTGCATTACAATTACCACTACAGTGCGGCTAAAAGTATAATTGTTTTGGGCATTAAATGCAACAAGCAGGATAAATTCACATACAGAATGTGTGTTTTCAAACTTTTGATTTTTGACCCTTTTTGAGCGACAGCCGCGCGGCTAAAGAAAAATGGCAAAATACGGCCATATTTTTTTCTCGAGGAAACAACCAAACAACAATTTTACTGCATTTCAAATGCATCCTAAAGCACAGCAAATGCATCAGAAACGGTCTAGTTCTTATTGAAACCCTAACCCTAACCCTAGGTCGGGCACTTTGGGAACTCAAATACTGTATCAAAAACATGTCTACAAATACAGCGTTCGAAAAGTCACCCAAATCGCTCCCAACTAGTCAGAAACATTTAAATTAATTTTTCTAAGCAATTCAATGTATCTGCAGTGAATCTGTTGTTTAAATTTCCAATATTTTTCTTTTTCTCACTTTCTCCTGAAATGGCGCAGAAAATGAGCAAGTCTTGTGGCGTTTGTGGGACTACATTACAATTACCACTACAGTGTGGCTAAAAGTATCATTGTTTTGGGCATTAAATGCAACAAGCAGGATAAATTCACATACAGAATGTGTGGTTTCAAACTTTTGATTTTTGACCCTTTTTGAGCGACAGCCGCGCGGCTTAAGAAAAATGGCAAAATACGGCCATATTTTTTTCTCGAGGAAACAACCAAACAACAATTTTCCTGCATTTCAAATGCATCCTAAAGCACAGCAAATGCATCAGAAACGGTCTAGTTCTTATTGAAGCCCTAACCGTAACCCTAGGTCGGGCACTTTGGGAACTCAAATACTGTATCAAAAACATGTCTACAAATACAGCGTTCGAAAAGTCACCCAAATCGCTCCCAACTAGTCAGAAACATTTAAAATAATGTTTCTAAGCAATTCAATGTATCTGCAGTGAATCTGTTGTTTAAATTTCCAATATTTTTCTTTTTCTCACTTTCTCCTGAAATGGCGCAGAAAATGAGCAAGTCTTGTGGCGTTTGTGGGACTGCATTACAATTACCACTACAGTGTGGCTAAAAGTATCATTGTTTTGGGCATTAAATGCAACAAGCAGGATAAATTCACATACAGAATGTGTGGTTTCAAACTTTTGATTTTTGACCCTTTTTGAGCGACAGCCGCGCGGCTTAAGAAAAATGGCAAAATACGGCCATATTTTTTTCTCGAGGAAACAACCAAACAACAATTTTCCTGCATTTCAACTGCATCCTAAAGCACAGCAAATGCATCAGAAACGGTCTAGTTCTTATTGAAGCCCTAACCGTAACCCTAGGTCGGGCACTTTGGGAACTCAAATACTGTATCAAAAACATGTCTACAAATACAGCGTTCGAAAAGTCACCCAAATCGCTCCCAACTAGTCAGAAACATTTAAAATAATGTTTCTAAGCAATTCAATGTATCTGCAGTGAATCTGTTGTTTAAATTTCCAATATTTTTCTTTTTCTCACTTTCTCCTGAAATGGCGCAGAAAATGAGCAAGTCTTGTGGCGTTTGTGGGACTGCATTACAATTACCACTACAGTGCGGCTAAAAGTACAATTGTTTTGGGCATTAAATGCAACAAGCAGGATAAATTCACATACAGAATGTGTGTTTTCAAACTTTTGATTTTTGACCCTTTTTGAGCGACAGCCGCGCGGCTTAAGAAAAATGGCAAAATACGGCCATATTTTTTTCTCGAGGAAACAACCAAACAACAATTTTCCTGCATTTCAAATGCATCCTAAAGCACAGCAAATGCATCAGAAACGGTCTAGTTCTTATTGGAACCCTAACCCTAACCCTAGGTCGGGCACTTTGGGAACTCAAATACTGTATCAAAAACATGTCTACAAATACAGCGTTCGAAAAGTCACCCAAATCGCTCCCAACTAGTCAGAAACATTTAAAATAATGTTTCTAAGCAATTCAATGTATCTGCAGTGAATCTGTTGTTTAAATTTCCAATATTTTTCTTTTTCTCACTTTCTCCTGAAATGGCGCAGAAAATGAGCAAGTCTTGTGGCGTTTGTGGGACTGCATTACAATTACCACTACAGTGTGGCTAAAAGTATCATTGTTTTGGGCATTAAATGCAACAAGCAGGATAAATTCACATACAGAATGTGTGGTTTCAAACTTTTGATTTTTGACCCTTTTTGAGCGACAGCCGCGCGGCTTAAGAAAAATGGCAAAATACGGCCATATTTTTTTCTCGAGGAAACAACCAAACAACAATTTTCCTGCATTTCAAATGCATCCTAAAGCACAGCAAATGCATCAGAAACAGTCTAGTTCTTATTGAAACCCTAACCCTAGGTCGGGCACTTTGGGAACTCAAATACTATATCAAAAACATGTCTACAAATACAGCGTTCGAAAAGTCACCCAAATCGCTCCCAACTAGTCAGAAACATTTAAATTAATGTTTCTAAGCAATTCAATGTATCTGCAGTGAATCTGTTGTTTAAATTTCCAATATTTTTCTTTTTCTCACTTTCTCCTGAAATGGCGCAGAAAATGAGCAAGTCTTGTGGCGTTTGTGGGACTGCATTACAATTACCACTACAGTGCGGCTAAAAGTATAATTGTTTTGGGCATTAAATGCAACAAGCAGGATAAATTCACATACAGAATGTGTGTTTTCAAACTTTTGATTTTTGACCCTTTTTGAGCGACAGCCGCGCGGCTTAAGAAAAATGGCAAAATACGGCCATATTTTTTTCTCGAGGAAACAACCAAACAACAATTTTCCTGCATTTAAAATGCATCCTAAAGCACAGCAAATGCATCAGAAACGGTCTAGTTCTTATTGAAACCCTAACCCTAGGTCGGGCACTTTGGGAACTCAAATACTGTATCAAAAACATGTCTACAAATACAGCGTTCGAAAAGTCACCCAAATCGCTCCCAACTAGTCAGAAACATTTAAATTAATGTTTCTAAGCAATTCAATGTATCTGCAGTGAATCTGTTGTTTAAATTTCCAATATTTTTCTTTTTCTCACTTTCTCCTGAAATGGCGCAGAAAATGAGCAAGTCTTGTGGCGTTTGTGGGACTGCATTACAATTACCACTACAGTGCAGCTAAAAGTATAATTGTTTTGGGCATTAAATGCAACAAGCAGGATAAATTCACATACAGAATGTGTGTTTTCAAACTTTTGATTTTTGACCCTTTTTGAGCGACAGCCGCGCGGCTAAAGAAAAATGGCAAAATACGGCCATATTTTTTTCTCGAGGAAACAACCAAACAACAATTTTCCTGCATTTCAAATGCATCCTAAAGCACAGCAAATGCATCAGAAACGGTCTAGTTCTTATTGAAACCCTAACCCTAACCCTAGGTCGGGCACTTTGGGAACTCAAATACTGTATCAAAAACATGTCTACAAATACAGCGTTCGAAAAGTCACCCAAATCGCTCCCAACTAGTCAGAAACATTTAAATTAATGTTTCTAAGCAATTCAATGTATCTGCAGTGAATCTGTTGTTTAAATTTCCAATATTTTTCTTTTTCTCACTTTCTCCTGAAATGGCGCAGAAAATGAGCAAGTCTTGTGGCGTTTGTGGGACTGCATTACAATTACCACTACAGTGTGGCTAAAAGTATCATTGTTTTGGGCATTAAATGCAACAAGCAGGATAAATTCACATACAGAATGTGTGGTTTCAAACTTTTGATTTTTGACCCTTTTTGAGCGACAGCCGCGCGGCTTAAGAAAAATGGCAAAATACGGCCATATTTTTTTCTCGAGGAAACAACCAAACAACAATTTTCCTGCATTTCAAATGCATCCTAAAGCACAGCAAATGCATCAGAAACAGTCTAGTTCTTATTGAAACCCTAACCCTAGGTCGGGCACTTTGGGAACTCAAATACTATATCAAAAACATGTCTACAAATACAGCGTTCGAAAAGTCACCCAAATCGCTCCCAACTAGTCAGAAACATTTAAATTAATGTTTCTAAGCAATTCAATGTATCTGCAGTGAATCTGTTGTTTAAATTTCCAATATTTTTCTTTTTCTCACTTTCTCCTGAAATGGCGCAGAAAATGAGCAAGTCTTGTGGCGTTTGTGGGACTGCATTACAATTACCACTACAGTGCGGCTAAAAGTATAATTGTTTTGGGCATTAAATGCAACAAGCAGGATAAATTCACATACAGAATGTGTGTTTTCAAACTTTTGATTTTTGACCCTTTTTGAGCGACAGCCGCGCGGCTAAAGAAAAATGGCAAAATACGGCCATATTTTTTTCTCGAGGAAACAACCAAACAACAATTTTACTGCATTTCAAATGCATCCTAAAGCACAGCAAATGCATCAGAAACGGTCTAGTTCTTATTGAAACCCTAACCCTAACCCTAGGTCGGGCACTTTGGGAACTCAAATACTGTATCAAAAACATGTCTACAAATACAGCGTTCGAAAAGTCACCCAAATCGCTCCCAACTAGTCAGAAACATTTAAATTAATTTTTCTAAGCAATTCAATGTATCTGCAGTGAATCTGTTGTTTAAATTTCCAATATTTTTCTTTTTCTCACTTTCTCCTGAAATGGCGCAGAAAATGAGCAAGTCTTGTGGCGTTTGTGGGACTGCATTACAATTACCACTACAGTGTGGCTAAAAGTATCATTGTTTTGGGCATTAAATGCAACAAGCAGGATAAATTCACATACAGAATGTGTGGTTTCAAACTTTTGATTTTTGACCCTTTTTGAGCGACAGCCGCGCGGCTTAAGAAAAATGGCAAAATACGGCCATATTTTTTTCTCGAGGAAACAACCAAACAACAATTTTCCTGCATTTCAAATGCATCCTAAAGCACAGCAAATGCATCAGAAACGGTCTAGTTCTTATTGAAACCCTAACCCTAACCCTAGGTCTGGCACTTTGGGAACTCAAATACTGTATCAAAAACATGTCTACAAATACAGCGTTCGAAAAGTCTCCCAAATCGCTCCGAACTAGTCAGAAACATTTAAAATAATGTTTCTAAGCAATTCAATGTATCTGCAGTAAATCTGTTGTTTAAATTTCCAATAGTTTTCTTTTTCTCACTTTCTCCTGAAATGGCGCAGGAAATGAGCAAGTCTTGTGGCGTTTGTGGGACTGCATTACAATTACCACTACAGTGTGGCTAAAAGTATCATTGTTTTGGGCATTAAATGCAACAAGCAGGATAAATTCACATACAGAATGTCTGTTTTCAAAATTTGATTTTTGACCCTTTTTGAGCGACAGACGCGCGGCTTAAGAAAAATGGCAAAATACGGCCATATTTTTTTCTCGAGGAAACAACCAAACAACAATTTTCCTGCATTTCAAATGCATCCTAAAGCACAGCAAATGCATCAGAAACGGTCTAGTTCTTATTGAAACCCTAACCCTAACCCTAGGTCTGGCACTTTGGGAACTCAAATACTGTATCAAAAACATGTCTACAAATACAGCGTTCGAAAAGTCTCCCAAATCGCTCCGAACTAGTCAGAAACATTTAAAATAATGTTTCTAAGCAATTCAATGTATCTGCAGTGAATCTGTTGTTTAAATTTCCAATATTTTTCTTTTTCTCACTTTCTCCTGAAATGGCGCAGAAAATGAGCAAGTCTTGTGGCGTTTGTGGGACTGCATTACAATTACCACTACAGTGTGGCTAAAAGTATCATTGTTTAGGGCATTAAATGCAACAAGCAGGATAAATTCACATACAGAATGTGTTATCAAACTTTTGATTTTTGACCCTTTTTGAGCGACAGCCGCGCGGCTTAAGAAAAATGGCAAAATACGGCCATATTTTTTTCTCGAGGAAACAACCAAACAACAATTTTCCTGCATTTCAAATGCATCCTAAAGCACAGCAAATGCATCAGAAACGGTCTAGTTCTTATTGGAACCCTAACCCTAACCCTAGGACGGGCACTTTGGGAACTCAAATACTGTATCAAAAACATGTCTACAAATACAGCGTTCGAAAAGTCACCCAAATCGCTCCCAACTAGTCAGAAACATTTAAAATAATGTTTCTAAGCAATTCAATGTATCTGCAGTGAATCTGTTGTTTAAATTTCCAATATTTTTCTTTTTCTCACTTTCTCCTGAAATGGCGCAGAAAATGAGCAAGTCTTGTGGCGTTTGTGGGACTGCATTACAATTACCACTACAGTGTGGCTAAAAGTATCATTGTTTTGGGCATTAAATGCAACAAGCAGGATAAATTCACATACAGAATGTGTGGTTTCAAACTTTTGATTTTTGACCCTTTTTGAGCGACAGCCGCGCGGCTTAAGAAAAATGGCAAAATACGGCCATATTTTTTTCTCGAGGAAACAACCAAACAACAATTTTCCTGCATTTCAAATGCATCCTAAAGCACAGCAAATGCATCAGAAACAGTCTAGTTCTTATTGAAACCCTAACCCTAGGTCGGGCACTTTGGGAACTCAAATACTATATCAAAAACATGTCTACAAATACAGCGTTCGAAAAGTCACCCAAATCGCTCCCAACTAGTCAGAAACATTTAAATTAATGTTTCTAAGCAATTCAATGTATCTGCAGTGAATCTGTTGTTTAAATTTCCAATATTTTTCTTTTTCTCACTTTCTCCTGAAATGGCGCAGAAAATGAGCAAGTCTTGTGGCGTTTGTGGGACTGCATTACAATTACCACTACAGTGCGGCTAAAAGTATAATTGTTTTGGGCATTAAATGCAACAAGCAGGATAAATTCACATACAGAATGTGTGTTTTCAAACTTTTGATTTTTGACCCTTTTTGAGCGACAGCCGCGCGGCTAAAGAAAAATGGCAAAATACGGCCATATTTTTTTCTCGAGGAAACAACCAAACAACAATTTTCCTGCATTTCAAATGCATCCTAAAGCACAGCAAATGCATCAGAAACGGTCTAGTTCTTATTGAAACCCTAACCCTAACCCTAGGTCGGGCACTTTGGGAACTCAAATACTGTATCAAAAACATGTCTACAAATACAGCGTTCGAAAAGTCACCCAAATCGCTCCCAACTAGTCAGAAACATTTAAATTAATGTTTCTAAGCAATTCAATGTATCTGCAGTGAATCTGTTGTTTAAATTTCCAATATTTTTCTTTTTCTCACTTTCTCCTGAAATGGCGCAGAAAATGAGCAAGTCTTGTGGCGTTTGTGGGACTGCATTACAATTACCACTACAGTGTGGCTAAAAGTATCATTGTTTTGGGCATTAAATGCAACAAGCAGGATAAATTCACATACAGAATGTGTGTTTTCAAACTTTTGATTTTTGACCATTTTTGAGCGACAGCCGCGCGGCTTAAGAAAAATGGCAAAATACGGCCATATTTTTTTCTCGAGGAAACAACCAAACAACAATTTTCCTGCATTTCAAATGCATCCTAAAGCACAGCAAATGCATCAGAAACGGTCTAGTTCTTATTGAAGCCCTAACCGTAACCCTAGGTCGGGCACTTTGGGAACTCAAATACTGTATCAAAAACATGTCTACAAATACAGCGTTCGAAAAGTCACCCAAATCGCTCCCAACTAGTCAGAAACATTTAAAATAATGTTTCTAAGCAATTCAATGTATCTGCAGTGAATCTGTTGTTTAAATTTCCAATATTTTTCTTTTTCTCACTTTCTCCTGAAATGGCGCAGAAAATGAGCAAGTCTTGTGGCGTTTGTGGGACTGCATTACAATTACCACTACAGTGCGGCTAAAAGTACAATTGTTTTGGGCATTAAATGCAACAAGCAGGATAAATTCACATACAGAATGTGTGTTTTCAAACTTTTGATTTTTGACCCTTTTTGAGCGACAGCCGCGCGGCTTAAGAAAAATGGCAAAATACGGCCATATTTTTTTCTCGAGGAAACAACCAAACAACAATTTTCCTGCATTTCAAATGCATCCTAAAGCACAGCAAATGCATCAGAAACGGTCTAGTTCTTATTGAAACCCTAACCCTAACCCTAGGTCTGGCACTTTGGGAACTCAAATACTGTATCAAAAACATGTCTACAAATACAGCGTTCGAAAAGTCTCCCAAATCGCTCCGAACTAGTCAGAAACATTTAAAATAATGTTTCTAAGCAATTCAATGTATCTGCAGTAAATCTGTTTTTTAAATTTCCAATAGTTTTCTTTTTCTCACTTTCTCCTGAAATGGCGCAGGAAATGAGCAAGTCTTGTGGCGTTTGTGGGACTGCATTACAATTACCACTACAGTGTGGCTAAAAGTATCATTGTTTTGGGCATTAAATGCAACAAGCAGGATAAATTCACATACAGAATGTCTGTTTTCAAAATTTGATTTTTGACCCTTTTTGAGCGACAGACGCGCGGCTTAAGAAAAATGGCAATATACGGCCATATTTTTTTCTCGAGGAAACAACCAAACAACAATTTTCCTGCATTTCAAATGCATCCTAAAGCACAGCAAATGCATCAGAAATGGTCTAGTTCTTATTGAAACCCTAACCCTAACCCTAGGTCTGGCACTTTGGGAACTCAAATACTGTATTAAAAACATGTCTACAAATACAGCGTTCGAAAAGTCTCCCAAATCGCTCCGAACTAGTCAGAAACATTTAAAATAATGTTTCTAAGCAATTCAATGTATCTGCAGTGAATCTGTTGTTTAAATTTCCAATATTTTTCTTTTTCTCACTTTCTCCTGAAATGGCGCAGAAAATGAGCAAGTCTTGTGGCGTTTGTGGGACTGCATTACAATTACCACTACAGTGCGGCTAAAAGTACAATTGTTTTGGGCATTAAATGCAACAAGCAGGATAAATTCACATACAGAATGTGTGTTTTCAAACTTTTGATTTTTGACCCTTTTTGAGCGACAGCCGCGCGGCTTAAGAAAAATGGCAAAATACGGCCATATTTTTTTCTCGAGGAAACAACCAAACAACAATTTTCCTGCATTTCAAATGCATCCTAAAGCACAGCAAATGCATCAGAAACGGTCTAGTTCTTATTGAAACCCTAACCCTAACCCTAGGTCTGGCACTTTGGGAACTCAAATACTGTATCAAAAACATGTCTACAAATACAGCGTTCGAAAAGTCTCCCAAATCGCTCCGAACTAGTCAGAAACATTTAAAATAATGTTTCTAAGCAATTCAATGTATCTGCAGTAAATCTGTTTTTTAAATTTCCAATAGTTTTCTTTTTCTCACTTTCTCCTGAAATGGCGCAGGAAATGAGCAAGTCTTGTGGCGTTTGTGGGACTGCATTACAATTACCACTACAGTGTGGCTAAAAGTATCATTGTTTTGGGCATTAAATGCAACAAGCAGGATAAATTCACATACAGAATGTCTGTTTTCAAAATTTGATTTTTGACCCTTTTTGAGCGACAGACGCGCGGCTTAAGAAAAATGGCAATATACGGCCATATTTTTTTCTCGAGGAAACAACCAAACAACAATTTTCCTGCATTTCAAATGCATCCTAAAGCACAGCAAATGCATCAGAAACGGTCTAGTTCTTATTGAAACCCTAACCCTAACCCTAGGTCTGGCACTTTGGGAACTCAAATACTGTATCAAAAACATGTCTACAAATACAGCGTTCGAAAAGTCTCCCAAATCGCTCCGAACTAGTCAGAAACATTTAAAATAATGTTTCTAAGCAATTCAATGTATCTGCAGTAAATCTGTTGTTTAAATTTCCAATAGTTTTCTTTTTCTCACTTTCTCCTGAAATGGCGCAGGAAATGAGCAAGTCTTGTGGCGTTTGTGGGACTGCATTACAATTACCACTACAGTGTGGCTAAAAGTATCATTGTTTTGGGCATTAAATGCAACAAGCAGGATAAATTCACATACAGAATGTCTGTTTTCAAAATTTGATTTTTGACCCTTTTTGAGCGACAGACGCGCGGCTTAAGAAAAATGGCAAAATACGGCCATATTTTTTTCTCGAGGAAACAACCAAACAACAATTTTCCTGCATTTCAAATGCATCCTAAAGCACAGCAAATGCATCAGAAACGGTCTAGTTCTTATTGAAACCCTAACCCTAACCCTAGGTCTGGCACTTTGGGAACTCAAATACTGTATCAAAAACATGTCTACAAATACAGCGTTCGAAAAGTCTCCCAAATCGCTCCGAACTAGTCAGAAACATTTAAAATAATGTTTCTAAGCAATTCAATGTATCTGCAGTGAATCTGTTGTTTAAATTTCCAATATTTTTCTTTTTCTCACTTTCTCCTGAAATGGCGCAGAAAATGAGCAAGTCTTGTGGCGTTTGTGGGACTGCATTACAATTACCACTACAGTGTGGCTAAAAGTATCATTGTTTAGGGCATTAAATGCAACAAGCAGGATAAATTCACATACAGAATGTGTTATCAAACTTTTGATTTTTGACCCTTTTTGAGCGACAGCCGCGCGGCTTAAGAAAAATGGCAAAATACGGCCATATTTTTTTCTCGAGGAAACAACCAAACAACAATTTTCCTGCATTTCAAATGCATCCTAAAGCACAGCAAATGCATCAGAAACGGTCTAGTTCTTATTGGAACCCTAACCCTAACCCTAGGACGGGCACTTTGGGAACTCAAATACTGTATCAAAAACATGTCTACAAATACAGCGTTCGAAAAGTCACCCAAATCGCTCCCAACTAGTCAGAAACATTTAAAATAATGTTTCTAAGCAATTCAATGTATCTGCAGTGAATCTGTTGTTTAAATTTCCAATATTTTTCTTTTTCTCACTTTCTCCTGAAATGGCGCAGAAAATGAGCAAGTCTTGTGGCGTTTGTGGGACTGCATTACAATTACCACTACAGTGCGGCTAAAAGTATAATTGTTTTGGGCATTAAATGCAACAAGCAGGATAAATTCACATACAGAATGTGTGTTTTCAAACTTTTGATTTTTGACCCTTTTTGAGCGACAGCCGCGCGGCTAAAGAAAAATGGCAAAATACGGCCATATTTTTTTCTCGAGGAAACAACCAAACAACAATTTTCCTGCATTTCAAATGCATCCTAAAGCACAGCAAATGCATCAGAAACGGTCTAGTTCTTATTGAAACCCTAACCCTAACCCTAGGTCGGGCACTTTGGGAACTCAAATACTGTATCAAAAACATGTCTACAAATACAGCGTTCGAAAAGTCACCCAAATCGCTCCCAACTAGTCAGAAACATTTAAATTAATGTTTCTAAGCAATTCAATGTATCTGCAGTGAATCTGTTGTTTAAATTTCCAATATTTTTCTTTTTCTCACTTTCTCCTGAAATGGCGCAGAAAATGAGCAAGTCTTGTGGCGTTTGTGGGACTGCATTACAATTACCACTACAGTGTGGCTAAAAGTATCATTGTTTTGGGCATTAAATGCAACAAGCAGGATAAATTCACATACAGAATGTGTGTTTTCAAACTTTTGATTTTTGACCCTTTTTGAGCGACAGCCGCGCGGCTTAAGAAAAATGGCAAAATACGGCCATATTTTTTTCTCGAGGAAACAACCAAACAACAATTTTCCTGCATTTCAAATGCATCCTAAAGCACAGCAAATGCATCAGAAACGGTCTAGTTCTTATTGAAGCCCTAACCGTAACCCTAGGTCGGGCACTTTGGGAACTCAAATACTGTATCAAAAACATGTCTACAAATACAGCGTTCGAAAAGTCACCCAAATCGCTCCCAACTAGTCAGAAACATTTAAAATAATGTTTCTAAGCAATTCAATGTATCTGCAGTGAATCTGTTGTTTAAATTTCCAATATTTTTCTTTTTCTCACTTTCTCCTGAAATGGCGCAGAAAATGAGCAAGTCTTGTGGCGTTTGTGGGACTGCATTACAATTACCACTACAGTGCGGCTAAAAGTACAATTGTTTTGGGCATTAAATGCAACAAGCAGGATAAATTCACATACAGAATGTGTGTTTTCAAACTTTTGATTTTTGACCCTTTTTGAGCGACAGCCGCGCGGCTTAAGAAAAATGGCAAAATACGGCCATATTTTTTTCTCGAGGAAACAACCAAACAACAATTTTCCTGCATTTCAAATGCATCCTAAAGCACAGCAAATGCATCAGAAACGGTCTAGTTCTTATTGAAACCCTAACCCTAACCCTAGGTCTGGCACTTTGGGAACTCAAATACTGTATCAAAAACATGTCTACAAATACAGCGTTCGAAAAGTCTCCCAAATCGCTCCGAACTAGTCAGAAACATTTAAAATAATGTTTCTAAGCAATTCAATGTATCTGCAGTAAATCTGTTTTTTAAATTTCCAATAGTTTTCTTTTTCTCACTTTCTCCTGAAATGGCGCAGGAAATGAGCAAGTCTTGTGGCGTTTGTGGGACTGCATTACAATTACCACTACAGTGTGGCTAAAAGTATCATTGTTTTGGGCATTAAATGCAACAAGCAGGATAAATTCACATACAGAATGTCTGTTTTCAAAATTTGATTTTTGACCCTTTTTGAGCGACAGACGCGCGGCTTAAGAAAAATGGCAATATACGGCCATATTTTTTTCTCGAGGAAACAACCAAACAACAATTTTCCTGCATTTCAAATGCATCCTAAAGCACAGCAAATGCATCAGAAATGGTCTAGTTCTTATTGAAACCCTAACCCTAACCCTAGGTCTGGCACTTTGGGAACTCAAATACTGTATTAAAAACATGTCTACAAATACAGCGTTCGAAAAGTCTCCCAAATCGCTCCGAACTAGTCAGAAACATTTAAAATAATGTTTCTAAGCAATTCAATGTATCTGCAGTAAATCTGTTGTTTAAATTTCCAATAGTTTTCTTTTTCTCACTTTCTCCTGAAATGGCGCAGGAAATGAGCAAGTCTTGTGGCGTTTGTGGGACTGCATTACAATTACCACTACAGTGCGGCTAAAAGTACAATTGTTTTGGGCATTAAATGCAACAAGCAGGATAAATTCACATACAGAATGTGTGTTTTCAAACTTTTGATTTTTGACCCTTTTTGAGCGACAGCCGCGCGGCTAAGGAAAAATGGCAAAATACGGCCATATTTTTTTCTCGAGGAAACAACCAAACAACAATTTTCCTGCATTTCAAATGCATCCTAAAGCACAGCAAATGCATCAGAAACGGTCTAGTTCTTATTGAAACCCTAACCCTAACCCTAGGTCGGGCACTTTGGGAACTCAAATACTGTATCAAAAACATGTCTACATATACAGCGTTCGAAAAGTCACCCAAATCGCTCCCAACTAGTCAGAAACATTTAAATTAATGTTTCTAAGCAATTCAATGTATCTGCAGTGAATCTGTTGTTTAAATTTCCAATATTTTTCTTTTTCTCACTTTCTCCTGAAATGGCGCAGAAAATGAGCAAGTCTTGTGGCGTTTGTGGGACTGCATTACAATTACCACTACAGTGTGGCTAAAAGTATCATTGTTTTGGGCATTAAATGCAACATGCAGGATAAATTCACATACAGAATGTGTGTTTTCAAACTTTTGATTTTTGACCCTTTTTGAGCGACAGCCGCGCGGCTTAAGAAAAATGGCAAAATACGGCCATATTTTTTTCTCGAGGAAACAACCAAACAACAATTTTCCTGCATTTCAAATGCATCCTAAAGCACAGCAAATGCATCAGAAACGGTCTAGTTCTTATTGAAACCCTAACCCTAACCCTAGGTCTGGCACTTTGGGAACTCAAATACTGTATCAAAAACATGTCTACAAATACAGCGTTCGAAAAGTCTCCCAAATCGCTCCGAACTAGTCAGAAACATTTAAAATAATGTTTCTAAGCAATTCAATGTATCTGCAGTAAATCTGTTGTTTAAATTTCCAATAGTTTTCTTTTTCTCACTTTCTCCTGAAATGGCGCAGGAAATGAGCAAGTCTTGTGGCGTTTGTGGGACTGCATTACAATTACCACTACAGTGTGGCTAAAAGTATCATTGTTTTGGGCATTAAATGCAACAAGCAGGATAAATTCACATACAGAATGTCTGTTTTCAAAATTTGATTTTTGACCCTTTTTGAGCGACAGACGCGCGGCTTAAGAAAAATGGCAAAATACGGCCATATTTTTTTCTCGAGGAAACAACCAAACAACAATTTTCCTGCATTTCAAATGCATCCTAAAGCACAGCAAATGCATCAGAAACGGTCTAGTTCTTATTGAAACCCTAACCCTAACCCTAGGTCTGGCACTTTGGGAACTCAAATACTGTATCAAAAACATGTCTACAAATACAGCGTTCGAAAAGTCTCCCAAATCGCTCCGAACTAGTCAGAAACATTTAAAATAATGTTTCTAAGCAATTCAATGTATCTGCAGTGAATCTGTTGTTTAAATTTCCAATATTTTTCTTTTTCTCACTTTCTCCTGAAATGGCGCAGAAAATGAGCAAGTCTTGTGGCGTTTGTGGGACTGCATTACAATTACCACTACAGTGTGGCTAAAAGTATCATTGTTTAGGGCATTAAATGCAACAAGCAGGATAAATTCACATACAGAATGTGTTATCAAACTTTTGATTTTTGACCCTTTTTGAGCGACAGCCGCGCGGCTTAAGAAAAATGGCAAAATACGGCCATATTTTTTTCTCGAGGAAACAACCAAACAACAATTTTCCTGCATTTCAAATGCATCCTAAAGCACAGCAAATGCATCAGAAACGGTCTAGTTCTTATTGGAACCCTAACCCTAACCCTAGGTCGGGCACTTTGGGAACTCAAATACTGTATCAAAAACATGTCTACAAATACAGCGTTCGAAAAGTCACCCAAATCGCTCCCAACTAGTCAGAAACATTTAAAATAATGTTTCTAAGCAATTCAATGTATCTGCAGTGAATCTGTTGTTTAAATTTCCAATATTTTTCTTTTTCTCACTTTCTCCTGAAATGGCGCAGAAAATGAGCAAGTCTTGTGGCGTTTGTGGGACTGCATTACAATTACCACTACAGTGTGGCTAAAAGTATCATTGTTTTGGGCATTAAATGCAACAAGCAGGATAAATTCACATACAGAATGTGTGGTTTCAAACTTTTGATTTTTGACCCTTTTTGAGCGACAGCCGCGCGGCTTAAGAAAAATGGCAAAATACGGCCATATTTTTTTCTCGAGGAAACAACCAAACAACAATTTTCCTGCATTTCAAATGCATCCTAAAGCACAGCAAATGCATCAGAAACAGTCTAGTTCTTATTGAAACCCTAACCCTAGGTCGGGCACTTTGGGAACTCAAATACTATATCAAAAACATGTCTACAAATACAGCGTTCGAAAAGTCACCCAAATCGCTCCCAACTAGTCAGAAACATTTAAATTAATGTTTCTAAGCAATTCAATGTATCTGCAGTGAATCTGTTGTTTAAATTTCCAATATTTTTCTTTTTCTCACTTTCTCCTGAAATGGCGCAGAAAATGAGCAAGTCTTGTGGCGTTTGTGGGACTGCATTACAATTACCACTACAGTGCGGCTAAAAGTATAATTGTTTTGGGCATTAAATGCAACAAGCAGGATAAATTCACATACAGAATGTGTGTTTTCAAACTTTTGATTTTTGACCCTTTTTGAGCGACAGCCGCGCGGCTAAAGAAAAATGGCAAAATACGGCCATATTTTTTTCTCGAGGAAACAACCAAACAACAATTTTCCTGCATTTCAAATGCATCCTAAAGCACAGCAAATGCATCAGAAACGGTCTAGTTCTTATTGAAACCCTAACCCTAACCCTAGGTCGGGCACTTTGGGAACTCAAATACTGTATCAAAAACATGTCTACAAATACAGCGTTCGAAAAGTCACCCAAATCGCTCCCAACTAGTCAGAAACATTTAAATTAATGTTTCTAAGCAATTCAATGTATCTGCAGTGAATCTGTTGTTTAAATTTCCAATATTTTTCTTTTTCTCACTTTCTCCTGAAATGGCGCAGAAAATGAGCAAGTCTTGTGGCGTTTGTGGGACTGCATTACAATTACCACTACAGTGTGGCTAAAAGTATCATTGTTTTGGGCATTAAATGCAACAAGCAGGATAAATTCACATACAGAATGTGTGTTTTCAAACTTTTGATTTTTGACCCTTTTTGAGCGACAGCCGCGCGGCTTAAGAAAAATGGCAAAATACGGCCATATTTTTTTCTCGAGGAAACAACCAAACAACAATTTTCCTGCATTTCAAATGCATCCTAAAGCACAGCAAATGCATCAGAAACGGTCTAGTTCTTATTGAAGCCCTAACCGTAACCCTAGGTCGGGCACTTTGGGAACTCAAATACTGTATCAAAAACATGTCTACAAATACAGCGTTCGAAAAGTCACCCAAATCGCTCCCAACTAGTCAGAAACATTTAAAATAATGTTTCTAAGCAATTCAATGTATCTGCAGTGAATCTGTTGTTTAAATTTCCAATATTTTTCTTTTTCTCACTTTCTCCTGAAATGGCGCAGAAAATGAGCAAGTCTTGTGGCGTTTGTGGGACTGCATTACAATTACCACTACAGTGCGGCTAAAAGTACAATTGTTTTGGGCATTAAATGCAACAAGCAGGATAAATTCACATACAGAATGTGTGTTTTCAAACTTTTGATTTTTGACCCTTTTTGAGCGACAGCCGCGCGGCTTAAGAAAAATGGCAAAATACGGCCATATTTTTTTCTCGAGGAAACAACCAAACAACAATTTTCCTGCATTTCAAATGCATCCTAAAGCACAGCAAATGCATCAGAAACGGTCTAGTTCTTATTGAAACCCTAACCCTAACCCTAGGTCTGGCACTTTGGGAACTCAAATACTGTATCAAAAACATGTCTACAAATACAGCGTTCGAAAAGTCTCCCAAATCGCTCCGAACTAGTCAGAAACATTTAAAATAATGTTTCTAAGCAATTCAATGTATCTGCAGTAAATCTGTTTTTTAAATTTCCAATAGTTTTCTTTTTCTCACTTTCTCCTGAAATGGCGCAGGAAATGAGCAAGTCTTGTGGCGTTTGTGGGACTGCATTACAATTACCACTACAGTGTGGCTAAAAGTATCATTGTTTTGGGCATTAAATGCAACAAGCAGGATAAATTCACATACAGAATGTCTGTTTTCAAAATTTGATTTTTGACCCTTTTTGAGCGACAGACGCGCGGCTTAAGAAAAATGGCAATATACGGCCATATTTTTTTCTCGAGGAAACAACCAAACAACAATTTTCCTGCATTTCAAATGCATCCTAAAGCACAGCAAATGCATCAGAAATGGTCTAGTTCTTATTGAAACCCTAACCCTAACCCTAGGTCTGGCACTTTGGGAACTCAAATACTGTATTAAAAACATGTCTACAAATACAGCGTTCGAAAAGTCTCCCAAATCGCTCCGAACTAGTCAGAAACATTTAAAATAATGTTTCTAAGCAATTCAATGTATCTGCAGTAAATCTGTTGTTTAAATTTCCAATAGTTTTCTTTTTCTCACTTTCTCCTGAAATGGCGCAGGAAATGAGCAAGTCTTGTGGCGTTTGTGGGACTGCATTACAATTACCACTACAGTGCGGCTAAAAGTACAATTGTTTTGGGCATTAAATGCAACAAGCAGGATAAATTCACATACAGAATGTGTGTTTTCAAACTTTTGATTTTTGACCCTTTTTGAGCGACAGCCGCGCGGCTAAGGAAAAATGGCAAAATACGGCCATATTTTTTTCTCGAGGAAACAACCAAACAACAATTTTCCTGCATTTCAAATGCATCCTAAAGCACAGCAAATGCATCAGAAACGGTCTAGTTCTTATTGAAACCCTAACCCTAACCCTAGGTCGGGCACTTTGGGAACTCAAATACTGTATCAAAAACATGTCTACATATACAGCGTTCGAAAAGTCACCCAAATCGCTCCCAACTAGTCAGAAACATTTAAATTAATGTTTCTAAGCAATTCAATGTATCTGCAGTGAATCTGTTGTTTAAATTTCCAATATTTTTCTTTTTCTCACTTTCTCCTGAAATGGCGCAGAAAATGAGCAAGTCTTGTGGCGTTTGTGGGACTGCATTACAATTACCACTACAGTGTGGCTAAAAGTATCATTGTTTTGGGCATTAAATGCAACAAGCAGGATAAATTCACATACAGAATGTGTGTTTTCAAACTTTTGATTTTTGACCCTTTTTGAGCGACAGCCGCGCGGCTTAAGAAAAATGGCAAAATACGGCCATATTTTTTTCTCGAGGAAACAACCAAACAACAATTTTCCTGCATTTCAAATGCATCCTAAAGCACAGCAAATGCATCAGAAACGGTCTAGTTCTTATTGAAACCCTAACCCTAACCCTAGGTCTGGCACTTTGGGAACTCAAATACTGTATCAAAAACATGTCTACAAATACAGCGTTCGAAAAGTCTCCCAAATCGCTCCGAACTAGTCAGAAACATTTAAAATAATGTTTCTAAGCAATTCAATGTATCTGCAGTAAATCTGTTGTTTAAATTTCCAATAGTTTTCTTTTTCTCACTTTCTCCTGAAATGGCGCAGGAAATGAGCAAGTCTTGTGGCGTTTGTGGGACTGCATTACAATTACCACTACAGTGTGGCTAAAAGTATCATTGTTTTGGGCATTAAATGCAACAAGCAGGATAAATTCACATACAGAATGTCTGTTTTCAAAATTTGATTTTTGACCCTTTTTGAGCGACAGACGCGCGGCTTAAGAAAAATGGCAAAATACGGCCATATTTTTTTCTCGAGGAAACAACCAAACAACAATTTTCCTGCATTTCAAATGCATCCTAAAGCACAGCAAATGCATCAGAAACGGTCTAGTTCTTATTGAAACCCTAACCCTAACCCTAGGTCTGGCACTTTGGGAACTCAAATACTGTATCAAAAACATGTCTACAAATACAGCGTTCGAAAAGTCTCCCAAATCGCTCCGAACTAGTCAGAAACATTTAAAATAATGTTTCTAAGCAATTCAATGTATCTGCAGTGAATCTGTTGTTTAAATTTCCAATATTTTTCTTTTTCTCACTTTCTCCTGAAATGGCGCAGAAAATGAGCAAGTCTTGTGGCGTTTGTGGGACTGCATTACAATTACCACTACAGTGTGGCTAAAAGTATCATTGTTTAGGGCATTAAATGCAACAAGCAGGATAAATTCACATACAGAATGTGTTATCAAACTTTTGATTTTTGACCCTTTTTGAGCGACAGCCGCGCGGCTTAAGAAAAATGGCAAAATACGGCCATATTTTTTTCTCGAGGAAACAACCAAACAACAATTTTCCTGCATTTCAAATGCATCCTAAAGCACAGCAAATGCATCAGAAACGGTCTAGTTCTTATTGGAACCCTAACCCTAACCCTAGGTCGGGCACTTTGGGAACTCAAATACTGTATCAAAAACATGTCTACAAATACAGCGTTCGAAAAGTCACCCAAATCGCTCCCAACTAGTCAGAAACATTTAAAATAATGTTTCTAAGCAATTCAATGTATCTGCAGTGAATCTGTTGTTTAAATTTCCAATATTTTTCTTTTTCTCACTTTCTCCTGAAATGGCGCAGAAAATGAGCAAGTCTTGTGGCGTTTGTGGGACTGCATTACAATTACCACTACAGTGTGGCTAAAAGTATCATTGTTTTGGGCATTAAATGCAACAAGCAGGATAAATTCACATACAGAATGTGTGGTTTCAAACTTTTGATTTTTGACCCTTTTTGAGCGACAGCCGCGCGGCTTAAGAAAAATGGCAAAATACGGCCATATTTTTTTCTCGAGGAAACAACCAAACAACAATTTTCCTGCATTTCAAATGCATCCTAAAGCACAGCAAATGCATCAGAAACAGTCTAGTTCTTATTGAAACCCTAACCCTAGGTCGGGCACTTTGGGAACTCAAATACTATATCAAAAACATGTCTACAAATACAGCGTTCGAAAAGTCACCCAAATCGCTCCCAACTAGTCAGAAACATTTAAATTAATGTTTCTAAGCAATTCAATGTATCTGCAGTGAATCTGTTGTTTAAATTTCCAATATTTTTCTTTTTCTCACTTTCTCCTGAAATGGCGCAGAAAATGAGCAAGTCTTGTGGCGTTTGTGGGACTGCATTAAAATTACCACTACAGTGCGGCTAAAAGTATAATTGTTTTGGGCATTAAATGCAACAAGCAGGATAAATTCACATACAGAATGTGTGTTTTCAAACTTTTGATTTTTGACCCTTTTTGAGCGACAGCCGCGCGGCTAAAGAAAAATGGCAAAATACGGCCATATTTTTTTCTCGAGGAAACAACCAAACAACAATTTTCCTGCATTTCAAATGCATCCTAAAGCACAGCAAATGCATCAGAAACGGTCTAGTTCTTATTGAAACCCTAACCCTAACCCTAGGTCGGGCACTTTGGGAACTCAAATACTGTATCAAAAACATGTCTACAAATACAGCGTTCGAAAAGTCACCCAAATCGCTCCCAACTAGTCAGAAACATTTAAATTAATGTTTCTAAGCAATTCAATGTATCTGCAGTGAATCTGTTGTTTAAATTTCCAATATTTTTCTTTTTCTCACTTTCTCCTGAAATGGCGCAGAAAATGAGCAAGTCTTGTGGCGTTTGTGGGACTGCATTACAATTACCACTACAGTGTGGCTAAAAGTATCATTGTTTTGGGCATTAAATGCAACAAGCAGGATAAATTCACATACAGAATGTGTGTTTTCAAACTTTTGATTTTTGACCCTTTTTGAGCGACAGCCGCGCGGCTTAAGAAAAATGGCAAAATACGGCCATATTTTTTTCTCGAGGAAACAACCAAACAACAATTTTCCTGCATTTCAAATGCATCCTAAAGCACAGCAAATGCATCAGAAACGGTCTAGTTCTTATTGAAGCCCTAACCGTAACCCTAGGTCGGGCACTTTGGGAACTCAAATACTGTATCAAAAACATGTCTACAAATACAGCGTTCGAAAAGTCACCCAAATCGCTCCCAACTAGTCAGAAACATTTAAAATAATGTTTCTAAGCAATTCAATGTATCTGCAGTGAATCTGTTGTTTAAATTTCCAATATTTTTCTTTTTCTCACTTTCTCCTGAAATGGCGCAGAAAATGAGCAAGTCTTGTGGCGTTTGTGGGACTGCATTACAATTACCACTACAGTGCGGCTAAAAGTACAATTGTTTTGGGCATTAAATGCAACAAGCAGGATAAATTCACATACAGAATGTGTGTTTTCAAACTTTTGATTTTTGACCCTTTTTGAGCGACAGCCGCGCGGCTTAAGAAAAATGGCAAAATACGGCCATATTTTTTTCTCGAGGAAACAACCAAACAACAATTTTCCTGCATTTCAAATGCATCCTAAAGCACAGCAAATGCATCAGAAACGGTCTAGTTCTTATTGAAACCCTAACCCTAACCCTAGGTCTGGCACTTTGGGAACTCAAATACTGTATCAAAAACATGTCTACAAATACAGCGTTCGAAAAGTCTCCCAAATCGCTCCGAACTAGTCAGAAACATTTAAAATAATGTTTCTAAGCAATTCAATGTATCTGCAGTAAATCTGTTTTTTAAATTTCCAATAGTTTTCTTTTTCTCACTTTCTCCTGAAATGGCGCAGGAAATGAGCAAGTCTTGTGGCGTTTGTGGGACTGCATTACAATTACCACTACAGTGTGGCTAAAAGTATCATTGTTTTGGGCATTAAATGCAACAAGCAGGATAAATTCACATACAGAATGTCTGTTTTCAAAATTTGATTTTTGACCCTTTTTGAGCGACAGCCGCGCGGCTTAAGAAAAATGGCAATATACGGCCATATTTTTTTCTCGAGGAAACAACCAAACAACAATTTTCCTGCATTTCAAATGCATCCTAAAGCACAGCAAATGCATCAGAAATGGTCTAGTTCTTATTGAAACCCTAACCCTAACCCTAGGTCTGGCACTTTGGGAACTCAAATACTGTATTAAAAACATGTCTACAAATACAGCGTTCGAAAAGTCTCCCAAATCGCTCCGAACTAGTCAGAAACATTTAAAATAATGTTTCTAAGCAATTCAATGTATCTGCAGTAAATCTGTTGTTTAAATTTCCAATAGTTTTCTTTTTCTCACTTTCTCCTGAAATGGCGCAGGAAATGAGCAAGTCTTGTGGCGTTTGTGGGACTGCATTACAATTACCACTACAGTGCGGCTAAAAGTACAATTGTTTTGGGCATTAAATGCAACAAGCAGGATAAATTCACATACAGAATGTGTGTTTTCAAACTTTTGATTTTTGACCCTTTTTGAGCGACAGCCGCGCGGCTAAGGAAAAATGGCAAAATACGGCCATATTTTTTTCTCGAGGAAACAACCAAACAACAATTTTCCTGCATTTCAAATGCATCCTAAAGCACAGCAAATGCATCAGAAACGGTCTAGTTCTTATTGAAACCCTAACCCTAACCCTAGGTCGGGCACTTTGGGAACTCAAATACTGTATCAAAAACATGTCTACATATACAGCGTTCGAAAAGTCACCCAAATCGCTCCCAACTAGTCAGAAACATTTAAATTAATGTTTCTAAGCAATTCAATGTATCTGCAGTGAATCTGTTGTTTAAATTTCCAATATTTTTCTTTTTCTCACTTTCTCCTGAAATGGCGCAGAAAATGAGCAAGTCTTGTGGCGTTTGTGGGACTGCATTACAATTACCACTACAGTGTGGCTAAAAGTATCATTGTTTTGGGCATTAAATGCAACAAGCAGGATAAATTCACATACAGAATGTGTGTTTTCAAACTTTTGATTTTTGACCCTTTTTGAGCGACAGCCGCGCGGCTTAAGAAAAATGGCAAAATACGGCCATATTTTTTTCTCGAGGAAACAACCAAACAACAATTTTCCTGCATTTCAAATGCATCCTAAAGCACAGCAAATGCATCAGAAACGGTCTAGTTCTTATTGAAACCCTAACCCTAACCCTAGGTCTGGCACTTTGGGAACTCAAATACTGTATCAAAAACATGTCTACAAATACAGCGTTCGAAAAGTCTCCCAAATCGCTCCGAACTGGTCAGAAACATTTAAAATAATGTTTCTAAGCAATTCAATGTATCTGCAGTAAATCTGTTGTTTAAATTTCCAATAGTTTTCTTTTTCTCACTTTCTCCTGAAATGGCGCAGGAAATGAGCAAGTCTTGTGGCGTTTGTGGGACTGCATTACAATTACCACTACAGTGTGGCTAAAAGTATCATTGTTTTGGGCATTAAATGCAACAAGCAGGATAAATTCACATACAGAATGTCTGTTTTCAAAATTTGATTTTTGACCCTTTTTGAGCGACAGACGCGCGGCTTAAGAAAAATGGCAAAATACGGCCATATTTTTTTCTCGAGGAAACAACCAAACAACAATTTTCCTGCATTTCAAATGCATCCTAAAGCACAGCAAATGCATCAGAAACGGTCTAGTTCTTATTGGAACCCTAACCCTAACCCTAGGTCGGGCACTTTGGGAACTCAAATACTGTATCAAAAACATGTCTACAAATACAGCGTTCGAAAAGTCACCCAAATCGCTCCCAACTAGTCAGAAACATTTAAAATAATGTTTCTAAGCAATTCAATGTATCTGCAGTGAATCTGTTGTTTAAATTTCCAATATTTTTCTTTTTCTCACTTTCTCCTGAAATGGCGCAGAAAATGAGCAAGTCTTGTGGCGTTTGTGGGACTGCATTACAATTACCACTACAGTGTGGCTAAAAGTATCATTGTTTTGGGCATTAAATGCAACAAGCAGGATAAATTCACATACAGAATGTGTGGTTTCAAACTTTTGATTTTTGACCCTTTTTGAGCGACAGCCGCGCGGCTTAAGAAAAATGGCAAAATACGGCCATATTTTTTTCTCGAGGAAACAACCAAACAACAATTTTCCTGCATTTCAAATGCATCCTAAAGCACAGCAAATGCATCAGAAACAGTCTAGTTCTTATTGAAACCCTAACCCTAGGTCGGGCACTTTGGGAACTCAAATACTATATCAAAAACATGTCTACAAATACAGCGTTCGAAAAGTCACCCAAATCGCTCCCAACTAGTCAGAAACATTTAAATTAATGTTTCTAAGCAATTCAATGTATCTGCAGTGAATCTGTTGTTTAAATTTCCAATATTTTTCTTTTTCTCACTTTCTCCTGAAATGGCGCAGAAAATGAGCAAGTCTTGTGGCGTTTGTGGGACTGCATTACAATTACCACTACAGTGTGGCTAAAAGTATCATTGTTTTGGGCATTAAATGCAACAAGGAGGATAAATTCACATACAGAATGTGTGTTTTCAAACTTTTGATTTTTGACCCTTTTTGAGCGACAGCCGCGCGGCTTAAGAAAAATGGCAAAATACGGCCATATTTTTTTCTCGAGGAAACAACCAAACAACAATTTTCCTGCATTTCAAATGCATCCTAAAGCACAGCAAATGCATCAGAAACGGTCTAGTTGTTTTTGAAACCCTAACCCTAACCCTAGGTCGGGCACTTTGGGAACTCAAATACTGTATCAAAAACATGTCTACAAATACAGCGTTCGAAAAGTCACCCAAATCGCTCCGAACTAGTCAGAAACATTTAAAATAATGTTTCTAAGCAATTCAATGTATCTGCAGTAAATCTGTTTTTTAAATTTCCAATAGTTTTCTTTTTCTCACTTTCTCCTGAAATGGTGCAGAAAATGAGCAAGTCTTGTGGCGTTTGTGGGACTGCATTACAATTACCACTACAGTTTGGCTAAAAGTATCATTGTTTTGGGCATTAAATGCAACAAGCAGGATAAATTCACATACAGAATGTCTGTTTTCAAAATTTGATTTTTGACCCTTTTTGAGCAACAGCCGCGCGGCTTAAGAAAAATGGCAAAATACGGCCATATCTTTTTCTCGAGGAAACAACCAAACAACAATTTTCCTGCATTTCAAATGCATCCTAAAGCACTGCAAATGCATCAGAAACGGTCTAGTTGTTTTTGAAACCCTAACCCTAACACTAGGTTGGGCACTTTGGGAACTCAAATACTGTATCAAAAACATGTCTACAAATACAGCGTTCGAAAAGTCACCCAAATCGCTCCCAACTAGTCAGGAACATTTAAAATAATGTTTCTAAGCAATTCAATGTATCTGCTGTGAATCTGTTGTTTAAATTTCCAATATTTTTCTTTTTCTCACTTTCTCCTGAAATGGCGCAAAAAATGAGCAAGTGTTGTGGCGTTTGTGGGACTGCATTACAATTACCACTACAGTGTGGCTAAAAGTATCATTGTTTTGGGCATTAAATGCAACAAGCAGGATAAATTCACATACAGAATGTGTGTTTTTAAACTTTTGATTTTTGACCCTTTTTGAGTGACAGCCGCGCGGCTTAAGAAAAATGGCAAAATACGGCCATATTTTTTTCTCGAGGAAACAACCAAACAACAATTTTCCTGCATTTCAAATGCATCCTAAAGCACAGCAAATGCATCAGAAACGGTCTAGTTCTTATTGAAGCCCTAACCCTAACCCTAGGTCGGGCACTTTGGGAACTCAAATACTGTATCAAAAACATGTCTACAAATACAGCGTTCGAAAAGTCACCCAAATCGCTCCCAACTAGTCAGAAACATTTAAATTAATGTTTCTAAGCAATTCAATGTATCTGCAGTGAATCTGTTGTTTAAATTTCCAATATTTTTCTTTTTCTCACTTTCTCCTGAAATGGCGCAGAAAATGAGCAAGTCTTGTGGCTATTGTGGGACTGCATTACAATTACCTCTACAGTGTGGCTAAAAGTATCATTGTTTTGGGCATTAAATGCAACAAGCAGGATAAATTCACATACAGAATGTGTGTTTTCAAACTTTTGATTTTTGACCCTTTTTGAGCGACAGCCGCGCGGCTTAAGAAAACTGGCAAAATACGGCCATATTTTTTTCTCGAGGAAACAACCAAACAACAGTTTTCCTGCATTTCAAATGCATCCTAAAGCACAGCAAATGCATCAGAAACGGTCTAGTTCTTATTGAAACCCTAACCCTAGGTCGGGCACTTTGGGAACTCAAATACTATATCAAAAACATGTCTACAAATACAGCGTTCGAAAAGTCACCCAAATCGCTCCCAACTAGTCAGAAACATTTAAATTAATGTTTCTAAGCAATTCAATGTATCTGCAGTGAATCTGTTGTTTAAATTTCCAATATTTTTCTTTTTCTCACTTTCTCCTGAAATGGCGCAGAAAATGAGCAAGTCTTGTGGCGTTTGTGAGACTGCATTACAATTACCACTACAGTGCGGCTAAAAGTATAATTGTTTTGGGCATTAAATGCAACAAGCAGGATAAATTCACATACAGAATGTGTGTTTTCAAACTTTTGATTTTTGACCCTTTTTGAGCGACAGCCGCGCGGCTAAAGAAAAATGGAAAAATACGGCCATATTTTTTTCTCGAGGAAACAACCAAACAACAATTTTCCTGCATTTCAAATGCATCCTAAAGCACAGCAAGTGCATCAGAAACGGTCTAGTTCTTATTGAAACCCTAACCCTAACCCTAGGTCGGGCACTTTGGGAACTCAAATACTGTATCAAAAACATGTCTACAAATACAGCGTTCGAAAAGTCACCCAAATCGCTCCCAACTAGTCAGAAACATTTAAAATAATGTTTCTAAGCAATTCAATGTATCTGCAGTGAATCTGCTGTTTAAATTTCCAATATTTTTCTTTTTCTCACTTTCTCCTGAAATGGCGCAGAAAATGAACAAGTCTTGTGGCGTTTGTGGGACTGCATTACAATTACCACTACAGTGTGGCTAAAAGTATCATTGTGTTGGGCATTAAATGCAACAAGCAGGATAAATTCACATACAGAATGTGTGTTTTCAAACTTTTGATTTTTGACCCTTTTTGAGCGACAGCCGCGCGGCTTAAGAAAACTGGCAAAATACGGCCATATTTTTTTCTCGAGGAAACAACCAAACAACAGTTTTCCTGCATTTCAAATGCATCCTAAAGCACAGCAAATGCATCAGAAACGGTCTAGTTCTTATTGAAACCCTAACCCTAGGTCGGGCACTTTGGGAACTCAAATACTATATCAAAAACATGTCTACAAATACAGCGTTCGAAAAGTCACCCAAATCGCTCCCAACTAGTCAGAAACATTTAAATTAATGTTTCTAAGCAATTCAATGTATCTGCAGTGAATCTGTTGTTTAAATTTCCAATATTTTTCTTTTTCTCACTTTCTCCTGAAATGGCGCAGAAAATGAGCAAGTCTTGTGGCGTTTGTGAGACTGCATTACAATTACCACTACAGTGCGGCTAAAAGTATAATTGTTTTGGGCATTAAATGCAACAAGCAGGATAAATTCACATACAGAATGTGTGTTTTCAAACTTTTGATTTTTGACCCTTTTTGAGCGACAGCCGCGCGGCTAAAGAAAAATGGAAAAATACGGCCATATTTTTTTCTCGAGGAAACAACCAAACAACAATTTTCCTGCATTTCAAATGCATCCTAAAGCACAGCAAATGCATCAGAAACGGTCTAGTTCTTATTGAAACCCTAACCCTAACCCTAGGTCGGGCACTTTGGGAACTCAAATACTGTATCAAAAACATGTCTACAAATACAGCGTTCGAAAAGTCACCCAAATCGCTCCCAACTAGTCAGAAACATTTAAAATAATGTTTCTAAGCAATTCAATGTATCTGCAGTGAATCTGTTGTTTAAATTTCCAATATTTTTCTTTTTCTCACTTTCTCCTGAAATGGCGCAGAAAATGAGCAAGTCTTGTGGCGTTTGTGGGACTGCATTACAATTACCACTACAGTGCGGCTAAAAGTACATTTGTTTTGGGCATTAAATGCAACAAGCAGGATAAATTCACATACAGAATGTGTGTTTTCAAACTTTTGATTTTTGACCCTTTTTGAGCGACAGCCGCGCGGCTTAAGAAAAATGGCAAAATACGGCCATATTTTTTTATCGAAGAAACAACCAAACAACAATTTTCCTGCATTTCAAATGCATCCTAAAGCACAGCAAATGCATCAGAAACGGTCTAGTTCTTATTGAAACCCTAACCCTAACCCTAGGTCTGGCACTTTGGGAACTCAAATACTGTATCAAAAACATGTCTACAAATACAGCGTTCGAAAAGTCTCCCAAATCGCTCCGAACTAGTCAGAAACATTTAAAATAATGTTTCTAAGCAATTCAATGTATCTGCAGTAAATCTGTTGTTTAAATTTCCAATAGTTTTCTTTTTCTCACTTTCTCCTGAAATGGCGCAGGAAATGAGCAAGTCTTGTGGCGTTTGTGGGACTGCATTACAATTACCACTACAGTGTGGCTAAAAGTATCATTGTTTTGGGCATTAAATGCAACAAGCAGGATAAATTCACATACAGAATGTCTGTTTTCAAAATTTGATTTTTGACCCTTTTTGAGCGACAGACGCGCGGCTTAAGAAAAATGGCAAAATACGGCCATATTTTTTTCTCGAGGAAACAACCAAACAACAATTTTCCTGCATTTCAAATGCATCCTAAAGCACAGCAAATGCATCAGAAACGGTCTAGTTCTTATTGAAACCCTAACCCTAACCCTAGGTCTGGCACTTTGGGAACTCAAATACTGTATCAAAAACATGTCTACAAATACAGCGTTCGAAAAGTCTCCCAAATCGCTCCGAACTAGTCAGAAACATTTAAAATAATGTTTCTAAGCAATTCAATGTATCTGCAGTAAATCTGTTGTTTAAATTTCCAATAGTTTTCTTTTTCTCACTTTCTCCTGAAATGGCGCAGGAAATGAGCAAGTCTTGTGGCGTTTGTGGGACTGCATTACAATTACCACTACAGTGCGGCTAAAAGTACAATTGTTTTGGGCATTAAATGCAACAAGCAGGATAAATTCACATACAGAATGTGTGTTTTCAAACTTTTGATTTTTGACCCTTTTTGAGCGACAGCCGCGCGGCTAAGGAAAAATGGCAAAATACGGCCATATTTTTTTCTCGAGGAAACAACCAAACAACAATTTTCCTGCATTTCAAATGCATCCTAAAGCACAGCAAATGCATCAGAAACGGTCTAGTTCTTATTGAAACCCTAACCCTAACCCTAGGTCGGGCACTTTGGGAACTCAAATACTGTATCAAAAACATGTCTACATATACAGCGTTCGAAAAGTCACCCAAATCGCTCCCAACTAGTCAGAAACATTTAAATTAATGTTTCTAAGCAATTCAATGTATCTGCAGTGAATCTGTTGTTTAAATTTCCAATATTTTTCTTTTTCTCACTTTCTCCTGAAATGGCGCAGAAAATGAGCAAGTCTTGTGGCGTTTGTGGGACTGCATTACAATTACCACTACAGTGTGGCTAAAAGTATCATTGTTTTGGGCATTAAATGCAACAAGCAGGATAAATTCACATACAGAATGTGTGTTTTCAAACTTTTGATTTTTGACCCTTTTTGAGCGACAGCCGCGCGGCTTAAGAAAAATGGCAAAATACGGCCATATTTTTTTCTCGAGGAAACAACCAAACAACAATTTTCCTGCATTTCAAATGCATCCTAAAGCACAGCAAATGCATCAGAAACGGTCTAGTTCTTATTGAAACCCTAACCCTAACCCTAGGTCTGGCACTTTGGGAACTCAAATACTGTATCAAAAACATGTCTACAAATACAGCGTTCGAAAAGTCTCCCAAATCGCTCCGAACTAGTCAGAAACATTTAAAATAATGTTTCTAAGCAATTCAATGTATCTGCAGTAAATCTGTTGTTTAAATTTCCAATAGTTTTCTTTTTCTCACTTTCTCCTGAAATGGCGCAGGAAATGAGCAAGTCTTGTGGCGTTTGTGGGACTGCATTACAATTACCACTACAGTGTGGCTAAAAGTATCATTGTTTTGGGCATTAAATGCAACAAGCAGGATAAATTCACATACAGAATGTCTGTTTTCAAAATTTGATTTTTGACCCTTTTTGAGCGACAGACGCGCGGCTTAAGAAAAATGGCAAAATACGGCCATATTTTTTTCTCGAGGAAACAACCAAACAACAATTTTCCTGCATTTCAAATGCATCCTAAAGCAAAGCAAATGCATCAGAAACGGTCTAGTTCTTATTGAAACCCTAACCCTAACCCTAGGTCTGGCACTTTGGGAACTCAAATACTGTATCAAAAACATGTCTACAAATACAGCGTTCGAAAAGTCTCCCAAATCGCTCCGAACTAGTCAGAAACATTTAAAATAATGTTTCTAAGCAATTCAATGTATCTGCAGTAAATCTGTTGTTTAAATTTCCAATAGTTTTCTTTTTCTCACTTTCTCCTGAAATGGCGCAGGAAATGAGCAAGTCTTGTGGCGTTTGTGGGACTGCATTACAATTACCACTACAGTGTGGCTAAAAGTATCATTGTTTTGGGCATTAAATGCAACAAGCAGGATAAATTCACATACAGAATGTCTGTTTTCAAAATTTGATTTTTGACCCTTTTTGAGCGACAGACGCGCGGCTTAAGAAAAATGGCAAAATACGGCCATATTTTTTTCTCGAGGAAACAACCAAACAACAGTTTTCCTGCATTTCAAATGCATCCTAAAGCACAGCAAATGCATCAGAAACGGTCTAGTTCTTATTGAAACCCTAACCCTAACCCTAAGTCGGGCACTTTGGGAACTCAAATACTGTATCAAAAACATGTCTACAAATACAGCGTTCGAAAAGCCACCCAAATCACTCCCAACTAGTCAGAAACATTTAAAATAGTGTTTCTAAGCAATTCAATGCATCTACAGTGAATCTGTTGTTTAAATTTCAAAAATTTTTCTTTTTCTCACTTTCTCCTGAAATGGCGTAGAAAATGAGCAAGTCTTGTGGCGTTTGTGGGACTGCATTACAATTACCACTACAGTGCGGCTAAAAGTATAATTGTTTTGGGCATTAAATGCAACAAGCAGGATAAATTCACATACAAAATGTGTGTTTTCAAACTTTTGATTTTTGACCCTTTTTGAGCGACAGCCGCGCGGCTAAAGAAAAATGGCAAAATACGTCCACATTTTTTTCTCGAGGAAACAACCAAACAATTTTCCTGCATTTCAAATGCATCCTAAAGCACAGCAAATGCATCAGAAACGGTCCAGTTCTTATTGAAACCCTAACCCTAACCCTAGGTCGGGCACTTTGGGAACTCAAATACTGTATCAAAAACATGTCTACAAATACAGCGTTCGAAAAGTCACCCAAATCGCTCCCAACTAGTCAGAAACATTTAAATTAATGTTTCTAAGCAATTCAATGTATCTGCAGTGAATCTGTTGTTTAAATTTCCAATATTTTTCTTTTTCTCACTTTCTCCTGAAATGGCGCAGAAAATGAGCAAGTCTTGTGGCGTTTGTGGGACTGCATTACAATTACCACTACAGTGTGGCTAAAAGTATCATTGTTTTGGGCATTAAATGCAACAAGCAGGATAAATTCACATACAGAATGTGTGGTTTCAAACTTTTGATTTTTGACCCTTTTTGAGCGACAGCCGCGCGGCTTAAGAAAAATGGCAAAATACGGCCATATTTTTTTCTCGAGGAAACAACCAAACAACAATTTTCCTGCATTTCAAATGCATCCTAAAGCACAGCAAATGCATCAGAAACGGTCTAGTTCTTATTGAAACCCTAACCCTAACCCTAGGTCGGGCACTTTGGGAACTCAAATACTGTATCAAAAACATGTCTACAAATACAGCGTTCGAAAAGTCACCCAAATCGCTCCCAACTAGTCAGAAACATTTAAATTAATGTTTCTAAGCAATTCAATGTATCTGCAGTGAATCTGTTGTTTAAATTTCCAATATTTTTCTTTTTCTCACTTTCTCCTGAAATGGCGCAGAAAATGAGCAAGTCTTGTGGCGTTTGTGGGACTGCATTACAATTACCACTACAGTGTGGCTAAAAGTATCATTGTTTTGGGCATTAAATGCAACAAGCAGGATAAATTCACATACAGAATGTGTGGTTTCAAACTTTTGATTTTTGACCCTTTTTGAGCGACAGCCGCGCGGCTTAAGAAAAATGGCAAAATACGGCCATATTTTTTTCTCGAGGAAACAACCAAACAACAATTTTCCTGCATTTCAAATGCATCCTAAAGCACAGCAAATGCATCAGAAACGGTCTAGTTCTTATTGAAACCCTAACCCTAACCCTAGGTCGGGCACTTTGGGAACTCAAATACTGTATCAAAAACATGTCTACAAATACAGCGTTCGAAAAGTCACCCAAATCGCTCCCAACTAGTCAGAAACATTTAAAATAATGTTTCTAAGCAATTCAATGTATCTGCAGTGAATCTGTTGTTTAAATTTCCAATATTTTTCTTTTTCTCACTTTCTCCTGAAATGGCGCAGAAAATGAGCAAGTCTTGTGGCGTTTGTGGGACTGCATTACAATTACCACTACAGTGTGGCTAAAAGTATCATTGTTTTGGGCATTAAATGCAACAAGCAGGATAAATTCACTTACAGAATGTGTTATCAAACTTTTGATTTTTGACCCTTTTTGAGCGACAGCCGCGCGGCTTAAGAAAAATGGCAAAATACGGCCATATTTTTTTCTCGAGGAAACAACCAAACAACAATTTTCCTGCATTTCAAATGCATCCTAAAGCACAGCAAATGCATCAGAAACGGTCTAGTTCTTATTGGAACCCTAACCCTAACCCTAGGTCGGGCACTTTGGGAACTCAAATACTGTATCAAAAACATGTCTACAAATACAGCGTTCGAAAAGTCACCCAAATCGCTCCCAACTAGTCAGAAACATTTAAAATAATGTTTCTAAGCAATTCAATGTATCTGCAGTGAATCTGTTGTTTAAATTTCCAATATTTTTCTTTTTCTCACTTTCTCCTGAAATGGCGCAGAAAATGAGCAAGTCTTGTGGCGTTTGTGGGACTGCATTACAATTACCACTACAGTGTGGCTAAAAGTATCATTGTTTTGGGCATTAAATGCAACAAGCAGGATAAATTCACATACAGAATGAGTGTTTTCAAACGTTTGATTTTTGACCCTTTTTGAGCGACAGCCGCGCGGCTTAAGAAAAATGGCAAAATACGGCCATATTTTTTTCTCGTGGAAACAACCAAACAACAATTTTCCTGCATTTCAAATGCATCCTAAAGCACAGCAAATGCATCAGAAACGGTCTAGTTCTTATTGAAACCCTAACCCTAACCCTAGGTCGGGCACTTTGGGAACTCAAATACTGTATCAAAAACATGTCTACAAATACAGCGTTCGAAAAGTCACCCAAATCACTCCCAACTACTCAGAAACATTTAAAATAATGGTTCTAAGCAATTCAATGTATCTGCAGTGAATCTGTTGTTTAAATTTCCAATATTTTTCTTTTTCTCACTTTCTCCTGAAATGGCGCAGAAAATGAGCAAGTCTTGTGGCGTTTGTGGGACTGCATTACAATTACCACTACAGTGTGGCTAAAAGTATCATTGTTTTGGGCATTAAATGCAACAAGCAGGATAAATTCACATACAGAATGTGTGTTTTCAAACTTTTGATTTTTGACCCTTTTTGAGCGACAGCCGCGCGGCTTAAGAAAAATGGCAAAATACGGTCTTATTTTTTTCTCGAGGAAACAACCAAACAACAATTTTCCTGCATTTCAAATGCATCCTAAAGCACAGCAAATGCATCAGAAACGGTCTAGTTCTTATTGAAACCCTAACCCTAACCCTAGGTCGGGCACTTTGGGAACTCAAATACTGTATCAAAAACATGTCTACAAATACAGCGTTCGAAAAGTCACCCAAATCGCTCCCAACTAGTCAGAAACATTTAAAATAATGTTTCTAAGCAATTCAATGTATTTGCAGTGAATCTGTTGTTTAAATTTCCAATATTTTTCTTTTTCTCACTTTCTCCTGAAATGGCGCAGAAAATGAGCAAGTCTTGTGGCGTTTGTGGGACTGCATTACAATTACCACTACAGTGTGGCTAAAAGTATCATTGTTTTGGGCATTAAATGCAACAAGCAGGATAAATTCACATACAGAATGTGTTATCAAACTTTTGATTTTTGACCCTTTTTGAGCGACAGCCGCGCGGCTTAAGAAAAATGGCAAAATACGGTCATATTTTTTTCTCGAGGAAACAACCAAACAACAATTTTCCTGCATTTCAAATGCATCCTAAAGCACAGCAAATGCATCAGAAACGGTCTAGTTCTTATTGAAACCCTAACCCTAACCCTAGGTCGGGCACTTTGGGAACTCAAATACTGTATCAAAAACATGTCTACAAATACAGCGTTCGAAAAGTCACCCAAATCGCTCCCAACTAGTCAGAAACATTTAAAATAATGTTTCTAAGCAATTCAATGTATCTGCAGTGAATCTGTTGTTTAAATTTCCAATTTTTTTCTTTTTCTCACTTTCTCCTGAAATGGCGCAGAAAATGAGCAAGTCTTGTGGCGTTTGTGGGACTGCATTACAATTACCACTACAGTGTGGCTAAAAGTATCATTGTTTTGGGCATTAAATGCAACAAGCAGGATAAATTCACATACAGAATGTGTGTTTTCAAACTTTTGATTTTTGACCCTTTTTGAGCGACAGCCGCGCGGCTTAAGAAAAATGGCAAAATACGGCCATATTTTTTTCTCGAGGAAACAACCAAACAACAATTTTCCTGCATTTCAAATGCATCCTAAAGCACAGCAAATGCATCAGAAACGGTCTAGTTCTTTTTGAAACCCTAACCCTAACCCTAGGTCGGGCACTTTGGGAACTCAAATACTGTATCAAAAACATGTCTACAAATACAAATTCGAAAAGTCACCAAAATCACTCCCAACTAGTCAGAAACATTTAAAATAATGTTTCTAAGCAATTCAATGTATCTGCAGTGAATCTGTTGTTGAAATTTCCAATTTTTTTCTTTTTCTCACTTTCTCCTGAAATGGCGCAGAAAATGAGCAAGTCTTGTGGCGTTTGTGGGACTGCATTACAATTACCACTTCAGTGCGGCTAAAAGTATCATTGTTTTGGGCATTAAATGCAACAAGCAGGATAAATTCACATACAGAATGTGTGTTTTCAAACTTTTGATTTTTGACCCTTTTTGAGCGACAGCCGCGCGGCTTAAGAAAAATGGCAAAATACGGCCATATTTTTTTCTCGAAGAAACAACCAAACAACAATTTTCCTGCATTTCAAATGCATCCTAAAGCACAGCAAATGCATCAGAAGCGGACTAGTTCTTTTTGAAACCCTAACCCTAACCCTAGGTCGGGCACTTTGGGAACTCAAATACTGTATCAAAAACATGTCTACAAATACAGCGTTCGAAAAGTCACCCAAATCACTCCCAACTAGTCAGAAACATTTAAAATAATGTTTCTAAGCAATTCAATGTATCTGCAGTGAATCTGTTGTTTAAATTTCCAATTTTTTTCTTTTTCTCACTTTCTCCTGAAATGGCGCAGAAAATGAGCAAGTCTTGTGGCGTTTGTGGGACTGCATTACAATTACCACTACAGTGTGGCTAAAAGTATCATTGTTTTGGGCATTAAATGCAACAAGCAGGATAAATTCACATACAGAATGTGTTATCAAAATTTTGATTTTTGACCCTTTTTGAGCGACAGCCGCGCGGCTTAAGAAAAATGGCAAAATACGGTCATATTTTTTTCTCGAGGAAACAACCAAACAACAATTTTCCTGCATTTCAAATGCATCCTAAAGCACAGCAAATGCATCAGAAACGGTCTAGTTCTTATTGAAACCCTAACCCTAACCCTAGGTCGGGCACTTTGGGAACTCAAATACTGTATCAAAAACATGTCTACAAATACAGCGTTCGAAAAGTCACCCAAATCGCTCCCAACTAGTCAGAAACATTTAAAATAATGTTTCTAAGCAATTCAATGTATCTGCAGTGAATCTGTTGTTTAAATTTCCAATTTTTTTCTTTTTCTCACTTTCTCCTGAAATGGCGCAGAAAATGAGCAAGTCTTGTGGCGTTTGTGGGACTGCATTACAATTACCACTACAGTGTGGCTAAAAGTATCATTGTTTTGGGCATTAAATGCAACAAGCAGGATAAATTCACATACAGAATGAGTGTTTTCAAACTTTTGATTTTTGACCCTTTTTGAGCGACAGCCGCGCGACTTAAGAAAAATGGCAAATACTGCCATATTTTTTTCTCGAGGAAACAACCAAACAACAATTTTCCTGCATTTCAAATGCATCCTAAAGCACAGCAAATGCATCAGAAACGGTCTAGTTCTTATTGAAACCCTAACCCTAACCCTAGGTCGGGCACTTTGGGAACTCAAATACTGTATCAAAAACATGTCTACAAATACAGCGTTCGAAAAGTCACCCAAATCGCTCCCAACTAGTCAGAAACATTTAAAACAATGTTTCTAAGCAATTCAATGTATCTACAGTGAATCTGTTGTTTAAATTTCCAATATTTTTCTTTTTCTCACTTTCTCCTGAAATGGCTCAGAAAATGAGCAAGTCTTGTGGTGTTTGTGGGACTGCATTACAATTACCACTACAGTGTGGCTAAAAGTATCATTGTTTTGGGCATTAAATGCAACAAGCAGGATAAATTCACATACAGAATGTGTGTTTTCAAACTTTGGATTTTTGACCCTTTTTGAGCGACAGCCGCGCGGCTTAAGAAAAATGGCAAAATACGGCCATATTTTTTTCTCGAGGAAACAACCAAACAACAATTTTCCTGCATTTCAAATGCATCCTAAATCACAGCAAATGCATCAGAAACGGTCTAGTTCTTATTGAAACCCTAACCCTAACCCTAGGTCGGGCACTTTGGGAACTCAAATACCGTATGAAAAACATGTCTACAAATACAGCGTTCGAAAAGTCACCCAAATCGCTCCCAACTAGTCAGAAACTTTTAAAATAATGTTTCTAAGCAATTCAATGTATCTGCAGTGAATCTGTTGTTTAAATTTCCAATATTTTTCTTTTTCTCACTTTCTCCTGAAATGGCGCAGAAAATGAGCAAGTCTTGTGGCGTTTGTGGGACTGCATTACAATTACCACTACAGTGTGGCTAAAAGTATCATTGTTTTGGGCATTAAATGCAACAAGCAGGATAAATTCACATACAGAATGTGTGTTTTCAAACTTTTGATTTTTGACCCTTTTTGAGCGACAGCCGCGCGGCTTAAGAAAAATGGCAAAATACGGCCATATTTTTTTCTCGAGGAAACAACCAAACAACAATTTTCCTGCATTTCAAATGCATCCTAAAGCACAGCAAATGCATCAGAAACGGTCTAGTTCTTTTTGAAACCCTAACCCTAACCCTAGGTCGGGCACTTTGGGAACTCAAATACTGTATCAAAAACATGTCTACAAATACAAATTCGAAAAGTCACCAAAATCACTCCCAACTAGTCAGAAACATTTAAAATAATGTTTCTAAGCAATTCAATGTATCTGCAGTGAATCTGTTGTTGAAATTTCCAATTTTTTTCTTTTTCTCACTTTCTCCTGAAATGGCGCAGAAAATGAGCAAGTCTTGTGGCGTTTGTGGGACTGCATTACAATTACCACTTCAGTGCGGCTAAAAGTATCATTGTTTTGGGCATTAAATGCAACAAGCAGGATAAATTCACATACAGAATGTGTGTTTTCAAACTTTTGATTTTTGACCCTTTTTGAGCGACAGCCGCGCGGCTTAAGAAAAATGGCAAAATACGGTCATATTTTTTTCTCGAGGAAACAACCAAACAACAATTTTCCTGCATTTCAAATGCATCCTAAAGCACAGCAAATGCATCAGAAACGGTCTAGTTCTTATTGAAACCCTAACCCTAACCCTAGGTCGGGCACTTTGGGAACTCAAATACTGTATCAAAAACATGTCTACAAATACAGCGTTCGAAAAGTCACCCAAATCGCTCCCAACTAGTCAGAAACATTTAAAGTAATGTTTCTAAGCAATTCAATGTATTTGCAGTGAATCTGTTGTTTAAATTTCCAATATTTTTCTTTTTCTCACTTTCTCCTGAAATGGCGCAGAAAATGAGCAAGTCTTGTGGCGTTTGTGGGACTGCATTACAATTACCACTACAGTGTGGCTAAAAGTATCATTGTTTTGGGCATTAAATGCAACAAGCAGGATAAATTCACATACAGAATGTGTTATCAAACTTTTGATTTTTGACCCTTTTTGAGCGACAGCCGCGCGGCTTAAGAAAAATGGCAAAATACGGTCATATTTTTTTCTCGAGGAAACAACCAAACAACAATTTTCCTGCATTTCAAATGCATCCTAAAGCACAGCAAATGCATCAGAAACGGTCTAGTTCTTATTGAAACCCTAACCCTAACCCTAGGTCGGGCACTTTGGGAACTCAAATACTGTATCAAAAACATGTCTACAAATACAGCGTTCGAAAAGTCACCCAAATCGCTCCCAACTAGTCAGAAACATTTAAAATAATGTTTCTAAGCAATTCAATGTATCTGCAGTGAATCTGTTGTTGAAATTTCCAATTTTTTTCTTTTTCTCACTTTCTCCTGAAATGGCGCAGAAAATGAGCAAGTCTTGTGGCGTTTGTGGGACTGCATTACAATTACCACTACAGTGTGGCTAAAAGTATCATTGTTTTGGGCATTAAATGCAACAAGCAGGATAAATTCACATACAGAATGTGTTATCAAACTTTTGATTTTTGACCCTTTTTGAGCGACAGCCGCGCGGCTTAAGAAAAATGGCAAAATACGGCCATATTTTTTTCTCGAGGAAACAACCAAACAACAATTTTCCTGCATTTCAAATGCATCCTAAAGCACAGCAAATGCATCAGAAACGGTCTAGTTCTTTTTGAAACCCTAACCCTAACCCTAGGTCGGGCACTTTGGGAACTCAAATACTGTATCAAAAACATGTCTACAAATACAAATTCGAAAAGTCACCAAAATCACTCCCAACTAGTCAGAAACATTTAAAATAATGTTTCTAAGCAATTCAATGTATCTGCAGTGAATCTGTTGTTGAAATTTCCAATTTTTTTCTTTTTCTCACTTTCTCCTGAAATGGCGCAGAAAATGAGCAAGTCTTGTGGCGTTTGTGGGACTGCATTACAA
The DNA here is from genome assembly GCF_055471065.1 of Atractosteus spatula. Classification (NCBI taxonomy): domain Eukaryota; kingdom Metazoa; phylum Chordata; class Actinopteri; order Semionotiformes; family Lepisosteidae; genus Atractosteus; species Atractosteus spatula. The sequence goes on from NC_142718.1 coordinate 30,082,352, forward strand.
TTACCACTTCAGTGCGGCTAAAAGTATCATTGTTTTGGGCATTAAATGCAACAAGCAGGATAAATTCACATACAGAATGTGTGTTTTCAAACTTTTGATTTTTGACCCTTTTTGAGCGACAGCCGCGCGGCTTAAGAAAAATGGCAAAATACGGCCATATTTTTTTCTCGAAGAAACAACCAAACAACAATTTTCCTGCATTTCAAATGCATCCTAAAGCACAGCAAATGCATCAGAAGCGGACTAGTTCTTTTTGAAACCCTAACCCTAACCCTAGGTCGGGCACTTTGGGAACTCAAATACTGTATCAAAAACATGTCTACAAATACAGCGTTCGAAAAGTCACCCAAATCACTCCCAACTAGTCAGAAACATTTAAAATAATGTTTCTAAGCAATTCAATGTATCTACAGTGAATCTGTTGTTTAAATTTCCAGTATTTTTCTTTTTCTCACTTTCTCCTGAAATGGCGCAGAAAATGAGCAAGTCTTGTGGCGTTTGTGGGACTGCATTACAATTACCACTACAGTGTGGCTAAAAGTATCATTGTTTTGGGCATTAAATGCAACAAGCAGGATAAATTCACATACAGAATGTGTTATCAAACTTTTGATTTTTGACCCTTTTTGAGCAACAGCCGCGCGGCTTAAGAAAAATGGCAAAATACGGTCATATTTTTTTCTCGAGGAAACAACCAAACAACAATTTTCCTGCATTTCAAATGCATCCTAAAGCACAGCAAATGCATCAGAAACGGTCTAGTTCTTATTGAAACCCTAACCCTAACCCTAGGTCGGGCACTTTGGGAACTCAAATACTGTATCAAAAACATGTCTACAAATACAGCGTTCGAAAAGTCACCCAAATCGCTCCCAACTAGTCAGAAACATTTAAAATAATGTTTCTAAGCAATTCAATGTATCTGCAGTGAATCTGTTGTTTAAATTTCCAATTTTTTTCTTTTTCTCACTTTCTCCTGAAATGGCGCAGAAAATGAGCAAGTCTTGTGGCGTTTGTGGGACTGCATTACAATTACCACTACAGTGTGGCTAAAAGTATCATTGTTTTGGGCATTAAATGCAACAAGCAGGATAAATTCACATACAGAATGTGTTATCAAACTTTTGATTTTTGACCCTTTTTGAGCGACAGCCGCGCGACTTAAGAAAAATGGCAAATACTGCCATATTTTTTTCTCGAGGAAACAACCAAACAACAATTTTCCTGCATTTCAAATGCATCCTAAAGCACAGCAAATGCATCAGAAACGGTCTAGTTCTTATTAAAACCCTAACCCTAACCCTAGGTCGGGCACTTTGGGAACTCAAATACTGTATCAAAAACATGTCTACAAATACAGCGTTCGAAAAGTCACCCAAATCGCTCCCAACTAGTCAGAAACATTTAAAATAATGTTTCTAAGCAATTCAATGTATCTACAGTGAATCTGTTGTTTAAATTTCCAATATTTTTCTTTTTCTCACTTTCTCCTGAAATGGCGCAGAAAATGAGCAAGTCTTGTGGCGTTTGTGGGACTGCATTACAATTACCACTACAGTGTGGCTAAAAGTATCATTGTTTTGGGCATTAAATGCAACAAGCAGGATAAATTCACATACAGAATGTGTGTTTTCAAACTTTGGATTTTTGACCCTTTTTGAGCGACAGCCGCGCGGCTTAAGAAAAATGGCAAAATACGGCCATATTTTTTTCTCGAGGAAACAACCAAACAACAATTTTCCTACATTTCAAATGCATCCTAAAGCACAGCAAATGCATCAGAAACGGTCTAGTTCTTATTGAAACCCTAACCCTAACCCTAGGTCGGGCACTTTGGGAACTCAAATACTGTATCAAAAACATGTCTACAAATACAGCGTTCGAAAAGTCACCCAAATCGCTCCCAACTAGTCAGAAACATTTAAAACAATGTTTCTAAGCAATTCAATGTATCTACAGTGAATCTGTTGTTTAAATTTCCAATATTTTTCTTTTTCTCACTTTCTCCTGAAATGGCTCAGAAAATGAGCAAGTCTTGTGGTGTTTGTGGGACTGCATTACAATTACCACTACAGTGTGGCTAAAAGTATCATTGTTTTGGGCATTAAATGCAACAAGCAGGATATATTCACATACAGAATGTGTGTTTTCAAACTTTGGATTTTTGACCCTTTTTGAGCGACAGCCGCGCGGCTTAAGAAAAATGGCAAAATACGGCCATATTTTTTTCTCGAGGAAACAACCAAACAACAATTTTCCTGCATTTCAAATGCATCCTAAAGCACAGCAAATGCATCAGAAACGGTCTAGTTCTTATTGAAACCCTAACCCTAACCCTAGGTCGGGCACTTTGGGAACTCAAATACCGTATGAAAAACATGTCTACAAATACAGCGTTCGAAAAGTCACCCAAATCGCTCCCAACTAGTCAGAAACTTTTAAAATAATGTTTCTAAGCAATTCAATGTATCTGCAGTGAATCTGTTGTTTAAATTTCCAATATTTTTCTTTTTCTCACTTTCTCCTGAAATGGCGCAGAAAATGAGCAAGTCTTGTGGCGTTTGTGGGACTGCATTACAATTACCACTACAGTGTGGCTAAAAGAATCATTGTTTTGGGCATTAAATGCAACAAGCAGGATAAATTCACATACAGAATGTGTGTTTTCAAACTTTTGATTTTTGACCCTTTTTGAGCGACAGCCGCGCGGCTTAAGAAAAATGGCAAAATACGGCCATATTTTTTTCTCGAGGAAACAACCAAACAACAATTTTCCTGCATTTCAAATGCATCCTAAAGCACAGCAAATGCATCAGAAACGGTCTAGTTCTTTTTGAAACCCTAACCCTAACCCTAGGTCGGGCACTTTGGGAACTCAAATACTGTATCAAAAACATGTCTACAAATACAAATTCGACAAGTCACCCAAATCACTCCCAACTAGTCAGAAACATTTAAAATAATGTTTCTAAGCAATTCAATGTATCTGCAGTGAATCTGTTGTTTAAATTTCCAATATTTTTCTTTTTCTCACTTTCTCCTGAAATGGCGCAGAAAATGAGCAAGTCTTGTGGCGTTTGTGGGACTGCATTACAATTACCACTACAGTGTGGCTAAAAGTATCATTGTTTTGGGCATTAAATGCAACAAGCAGGATAAATTCACATACAGAATGTGTGTTTTCAAAATTTGATTTTTGACCCTTTTTAAGCGACAGCCGCGCGGCTTAAGAAAAATGGCAAAATACGGCCATATTTTTTTCTCGAGGAAACAACCAAACAACAATTTTCCTGCATTTCAAATGCATCCTAAAGCACAGCAAATGCATCAGAAACGGTCTAGTTCTTATTGAAACCCTAACCCTAACCCTAGGTCGGGCACTTTGGGAACTCAAATACTGTATGAAAAACATGTCTACAAATACAGCGTTCGAAAAGTCACCCAAATCGCTCCCAACTAGTCAGAAACATTTAAAACAATGTTTCTAAGCAATTCAATGTATCTACAGTGAATCTGTTGTTTAAATTTCCAATATTTTTCTTTTTCTCACTTTTTCCTGAAATGGCTCAGAAAATGAGCAAGTCTTGTGGTGTTTGTGGGACTGCATTACAATTACCACTACAGTGTGGCTAAAAGTATCATTGTTTTGGGCATTAAATGCAACAAGCAGGATATATTCACATACAGAATGTGTGTTTTCAACCTTTGGATTTTTGACCCTTTTTGAGCGACAGCCACGCGGCTTAAGAAAAATGGCAAAATACGGCCATATTTTTTTCTCGAGGAAACAACCAAACAACAATTTTCCTGCATTTCAAATGCATCCTAAAGCACAGCAAATGCATCAGAAACGGTCTAGTTCTTAATGAAACCCTAACCCTAACCCTAGGTCGGGCACTTTGGGAACTCAAATACTGTATCAAAAACATGTCTACAAATACAGCGTTCGAAAAGTCACCCAAATCGCTCCCAACTAGTCAGAAACATTTAAAACAATGTTTCTAAGCAATTCAATGTATCTACAGTGAATCTGTTGTTTAAATTTCCAATATTTTTCTTTTTCTCACTTTCTCCTGAAATGGCGCAGAAAATGAGCAAGTCTTGTGGCGTTTGTGGGACTGCATTACAATTACCACTACAGTGTGGCTAAAAGTATCATTGTTTTGGGCATTAAATGCAACAAGCAGGATAAATTCACATACAGAATGTGTGTTTTCAAAATTTGATTTTTGACCCTTTTTGAGCGACAGCCGCGCGGCTTAAGAAAAATGGCAAAATACGGCCATATTTTTTTCTCGAGGAAACAACCAAACAACAATTTTCCTGCATTTCAAATGCATCCTAAAGCACAGCAAATGCATCAGAAACGGTCTAGTTCTTAATGAAACCCTAACCCTAACCCTAGGTCGGGTACTATCGGAACTCAAATACTGTATCAAAAACATGTCTACAAATACAGCGTTCGAAAAGTCACCCAAATCGCTCCCAACTAGTCAGAAACATTTAAAATAATGTTTCTAAGCAATTCAATGTATCTACAGTGAATCTGTTGTTTAAATTTCCAATATTTTTCTTTTTCTCACTTTCTCCTGAAATGGCGCAGAAAATGAGCAAGTCTTGTGGCGTTTGTGGGACTGCATTACAATTACCACTACAGTGTGGCTAAAAGTATCATTGTTTTGGGCATTAAATGCAACAAGCAGGATAAATTCACATACAGAATGTGTGTTTTCAAACTTTGGATTTTTGACCCTTTTTGAGCGACAGCCGCGCGGCTTAAGAAAAATGGCAAAATACGGCCATATTTTTTTCTCGAGGAAACAACCAAACAACAATTTTCCTGCATTTCAAATGCATCCTAAAGCACAGCAAATGCATCAGAAACGGTCTAGTTCTTATTGAAACCCAAACCCTAACCCTAGGTCGGGCACTTTGGGAACTCAAATACTGTATCAAAAACATGTCTACAAATACAGCGTTCGAAAAGTCACCCAAATCGCTCCCATCTAGTCAGAAACATTTAAAATAATGTTTCTAAGCAATTCAATGTATCTGCAGTGAATCTGTTGTTTAAATTTCCAATATTTTTCTTTTTCTCACTTTCTCCTAAAATGGCGCAGAAAATGAGCAAGTCTTGTGGCGTTTGTGGGACTGCATTACAATTACCACTACAGTGTGGCTAAAAGTATCATTGTTTTGGGCATTAAATGCAACAAGCAGGATAAATTCACATACAGAATGTGTGTTTTCAAAATTTGGATTTTTGACCCTTTTTGAGCGACAGCCGCGCGGCTTAAGAAAAATGGCAAAATACGGCCATATTTTTTTCTCGAGGAAACAACCAAACAACAATTTTCCTGCATTTCAAATGCATCCTAAAGCACAGCAAATGCATCAGAAACGGTCTAGTTCTTATTGAAACCCTAACCCTAACCCTAGGTCGGGCACTTTGGGGACTCAAATACCGTATGAAAAACATGTCTACAAATACAGCGTTCGAAAAGTCACCCAAATCGCTCCCAACTAGTCAGAAACTTTTAAAATAATGTTTCTAAGCAATTCAATGTATCTGCAGTGAATCTGTTGTTTAAATTTCCAATATTTTTCTTTTTCTCACTTTCTCCTGAAATGGCGCAGAAAATGAGGAAGTCTTGTGGCGTTTGTGGGACTGCATTACAATTACCACTACAGTTTGGCTAAAAGTATCATTGTTTTGGGCATTAAATGCAACAAGCAGGATAAATTCACATACAGAATGTGTGTTTTCAAACTTTTGATTTTTGACCCTTTTTGAGCGACAGCCGCGCGGCTTAAGAAAAATGGCAAAATACGGCCATATTTTTTTCTCGAGGAAACAACCAAACAACAATTTTCCTGCATTTCAAATGCATCCTAAAGCACAGCAAATGCATCAGAAACGGTCTAGTTCTTATTGAAACCCAAACCCTAACCCTAGGTCGGGCACTTTGGGAACTCAAATACTGTATCAAAAACATGTCTACAAATACAGCGTTCGAAAACTCACCCAAATCACTCCCAACTAGTCAGAAACATTTAAAATAATGTTTCTAAGCAATTCAATGTATCTGCAGTGAATCTGTTGTTTAAATTTCCAATATTTTTCTTTTTCTCACTTTCTCCTGAAATGGCGCAGAAAATGAGCAAGTCTTGTGGCGTTTGTGGGACTGCATTACAATTACCACTACAGTGTGGCTAAAAGTATCATTGTTTTGGGCATTAAATGCAACAAGCAGGATAAATTCACATACAGAATGTGTGTTTTCAAACTTTTGATTTTTGACCCTTTTTGAGCGACAGCCGCGCGGCTTAAGAAAAATGGCAAAATACGGCCATATTTTTTTCTCGAGGAAACAACCAAACAACAATTTTCCTGCATTTCAAATGCATCCTAAAGCACAGCAAATGCATCAGAAACGGTCTAGTTCTTATTGAAACCCTAACCCTAACCCTAGGTCGGGCACTTTGGGAACTCAAATACTGTATCAAAAACATATCTACAAATACAGCGTTCGAAAAGTCACCCAAATCGCTCCCAACTAGTCAGAAACATTTAAAATAATGTTTCTAAGCAATTCAATGTATCTACAGTGAATCTGTTGTTTAAATTTCCAATATTTTTCTTTTTCTCACTTTCTCCTGAAATGGCGCAGAAAATGAGCAAGTCTTGTGGCGTTTGTGGGACTGCATTACAATTACCACTATAGTGTGGCTAAAAGTATCATTGTTTTGGGCATTAAATGCAACAAGCAGGATAAATTCACATACAGAATGTGTGTTTTCAAACTGTTGATTTTTGACCCTTTTTGAGCGACAGCCGCGCGGCTTAAGAAAAATGGTAAAATACAGCCATATTTTTTTCTCGAGGAAACAACCAAACAACAATTTTCCTGCATTTCAAATGCATCCTAAAGCACAGCAAATGCATCAGAAACGGTCTAGTTCTTATTGAAACCCAAACCCTAACCCTAGGTCGGGCACTTTGGGAACTCAAATACTGTATCAAAAACATGTCTACAAATACAGCGTTCGAAAAGTCACCCAAATCACTCCCAACTAGTCAGAAACATTTAAAACAATGTTTCTAAGCAATTCAATGTATCTGCAGTGAATCTGTTGTTTAAATTTCCAATATTTTTCTTTTTCTCACTTTCTCCTGAAATGGCGCAGAAAATGAGCAAGTCTTGTGGCGTTTGTGGGACTGCATTACAATTACCACTACAGTGTGGCTAAAAGTATCATTGTTTTGGGCATTAAATGCAACAAGCAGGATAAATTCACATACAGAATGTGTGTTTTCAAAATTTGATTTTTGACCCTTTTTAAGCGACAGCCGCGCGGCTTAAGAAAAATGGCAAAATACGGCCATATTTTTTTCTCGAGGAAACAACCAAACAACAATTTTCCTGCATTTCAAATGCATCCTAAAGCACAGCAAATGCATCAGAAACGGTCTAGTTGTTTTTGAAACCCTAACCCTAACCCTAGGTCGGGCACTTTGGGAACTCAAATACTGTATCAAAAACATGTCTACAAATACAGCGTTCGAAAAGTCACCCAAATCGCTCCCAACTAGTCAGAAACATTTAAAATAATGTTTCTAAGCAATTCAATGTATCTGCAGTGAATCTGTTGTTTAAATTTCCAATATTTTTCTTTTTCTCACTTTCTCCTAAAATGGCGCAGAAAATGCAAAGTCTTGTGGCGTTTGTGGGACTGCATTACAATTACCACTACAGTGTGGCTAAAAGTATCATTGTTTTGGGCATTAAATGCAACAAGCAGGATATATTCACATTACAGAATGTGTGTTTTCAAACTTTTGATTTTTGACCCTTTTTGAGCGACAGCCGCGCGGCTTAAGAAAAATGGCAAAATACGGCCATATTTTTTTCTCGAGGAAACAACCAAACAACAATTTTCCTGCATTTCAAATGCATCCTAAAGCACAGCAAATGCATCAGAAACGGTCTAGTTCTTTTTGAAACCCTAACCCTAACCCTAGGTCGGGCACTTTGGGAACTCAAATACTGTATCAAAAACATGTCTACAAATACAGCGTTCGAAAACTCACCCAAATCACTCCCAACTAGTCAGAAACATTTAAAATAATGTTTCTAAGCAATTCAATGTATCTACTGTGAATCTGTTAATTAAATTTCCAATATTTTTCTTTTTCTCACTTTCTCCTGAAATGGCGCAGAAAATGAGCAAGTCTTGTGGCGTTTGTGGGACTACATTACAATTACCACTACAGTGTGGCTAAAAGTATCATTGTTTTGGGCATTAAATGCAACAAGCAGGATAAATTCACATACAGAATGTGTGTTTTCAAACTTTTGATTTTTGACCCTTTTTGAGCGACAGCCGCGCGGCTTAAGAAAAATGGCAAAATACGGCCATATTTTTTTCTCGAGGAAACAACCAAACAACAATTTTCCTGCATTTCAAATGCATCCTAAAGCACAGCAAATGCATCAGAAACGGTTTAGATCTTTTTGAAACCCTAACCCTAACCCTAGGTCGGGCACTTTGGGAACTCAAATGCTGTATCAAAAACATGTCTACAAATACAGCGGTCGAAAAGTCACCCAAATCGCTCCCAACTAGTCAGAAACATTTAAAATAATGTTTCTAAGCAATTCAATGTATCTGCAGTGAATCTGTTGTTTAAATTTCCAATATTTTTCTTTTTCTCACTTTCTCCTGAAATGGCGCAGAAAATGAGCAAGTCTTGTGGCGTTTGTGGGACTGCATTACAATTACCACTACAGTGTGGCTAAAAGTATCATTGTTTTGGGCATTAAATGCAACAAGCAGGATAAATTCACATATAGAATGTGTGTTTTCAAACTGTTGATTTTTGACCCTTTTTGAGCGACAGCCGCGCGGCTTAAGAAAAATGGCAAAATACGGCCATATTTTTTTCTCGAGGAAACAACCAAACAACAATTTTCCTGCATTTCAAATGCATCCTAAAGCACAGCAAATGCATCAGAAACGGTCTAGTTCTTATTGAAACCCTAACCCTAACCCTAGGTCGGGCACTTTGGGAACTCAAATACTGTATCAAAAACATGTCTACAAATACAGCTTTCGAAAAGTCTCCCAAATCACTCCGAACTAGTCAGAAACATTTAAAATAATGTTTCTAAGCAATTCAATGTATCTGCAGTAAATCTGTTGTTTAAATTTCCAATAGTTTTCTTTTTCTCACTTTCTCCTGAAATGGAGCAGAAAATGAGCAAGTCTTGTGGCGTTTGTGGGACTGCATTACAATTACCACTACAGTGCGGCTAAAAGTATCATTGTTTTGGGCATTAAATGCAACAAGCAGGATAAATTCACATACAGAATGTCTGTTTTCAAAATTTGATTTTTGACCCTTTTTCAGCGACAGCCGCGCGGCTTAAGAAAAATGGCAAAATACGGCCATATTTTTTTCTCGAGGAAACAACCAAACAACAATTTTCCTGCATTTCAAATACATCCTAAAGCACAGCAGATGCATCAGAAACGGTCTAGTTCTTATTGAAACCCTAACCCTAACCCTAGGTCGGGCACTTTGGGAACTCAAATACTGTATCAAAAACATGTCTACAAATACAGCGTTCGAAAAGTCACCCAAATCGCTCCCAACTAGTCAGAAACATTTAAAATAATGTTTCTAAGCAATTCAATGTATCTGCAGTGAATCTGTTGTTTAAATTTCCAATATTTTCTTTTTCTCACTTTCTCCTGAAATGGCGCAGAAAATGAGCAAGTCTTGTGGCGTTTGTGGGACTGCATTACAATTACCACTACAGTGTGGCTAAAAGTATCATTGTTTTGGGCATTAAATGCAACAAGCAGGATAAATTCACATACAGAATGTGTGTTTTCAAACTTTTGATTTTTGACCCTTTTTGAGCGACAGCCGCGCGGCTTAAGAAAAATGGCAAAATACGGCCATATTTTTTTCTCGAGGAAACAACCAAACAACAATTTTCCTGCATTTCAAATGCATCCTAAAGCACAGCAAATGCATCAGAAACGGTCTAGTTCTTATTGAAACCCTAACCCTAACCCTAGGTCGGGCACTTTGGGAACTCAAATACTGTATCAAAAACATGTCTTCAAATACAGCGTTCGAAAAGTCACCCAAATCGCTCCCGACTAGTCAGCAACATTTAAAATAATGTTTCTAAGCAATTCAATGTATCTGCAGTGAATCTGTTGTTTAAATTTCCAATATTTTTCTTTTTCTCACTTTCTCCTGAAATGGCGCAGAAAATGAGCAAGTCTTGTGGCGTTTGTGGGACTGCATTACAATTACCACTATAGTGTGGCTAAAAGTATCATTGTTTTGGGCATTAAATGCAACAAGCAGGATAAATTCACATACAGAATGTGTGTTTTCAAACTTTTGATTTTTGACCCTTTTTGAGCGACAGCCGCGCGGCTTAAGAAAAATGGCAAAATACGGCCATATTTTTTTCTCGAGGAAACAACCAAACAACAATTTTCCTGCATTTCAAATGCATCCTAAAGCACAGCAAATGCATCAGAAACGGTCTAGATCTTTTTGAAACCCTAACCCTAACCCTAGGTCGGGCACTTTGGGAACTCAAATACTGTATCAAAAACATGTCGACAAATACAGCGTTCGAAAAGTCACCCAAATCACTCCCAACTAGTCAGAAACATTTAAATTAATGTTTCTAAGCAATTCAATGTATCTGCAGTGAATCTGTTGTTTAAATTTCCAATATTTTTCTTTTTCTCACTTTCTCCTGAAATGGCGCAGAAAATGAGCAAGTCTTGTGGCGTTTGTGGGACTGCATTACAATTACCACTACAGTGTGGCTAAAAGTATCATTGTTTTGGGCATTAAATGCAACAAGCAGGATAAATTCACATACAGAATGTGTGTTTTCAAACTTTTGATTTTTGACCCTTTTTGAGCGACAGCCGCGCGGCTTAAGAAAAATGGCAAAATACGGCCATATTTTTTTCTCGAGGAAACAACCAAACAACAATTTTCCTGCATTTCAAATGCATCCTAAAGCACAGCAAATGCATCAGAAACGGTCTAGTTCTTATTGAAACCCTAACCCTAACCCTAGGTCGGGCACTTTGGGAACTCAAATACTGTATCAAAAACATGTCTACAAATACAGCGTTCGAAAAGTCACCCAAATCGCTCCCAACTAGTCAGAAACATTTAAAATAATGTTTCTAAGCACTTCAATGTATCTGCAGTAAATCTGTTGTTTAAATTTCCAATAGTTTTCTTTTTCTCACTTTCTCCTGAAATGGCGCAGAAAATGAGCAAGTCTTGTGGCGTTTGTGGGACTGCATTACAATTACCACTACAGTGTGGCTAAAAGTATCATTGTTTTGGGCATTAAATGCAACAAGCAGGATAAATTCACATACAGAATATCTGTTTTCAAAATTTGATTTTTGACCCTTTTTCAGCGACAGCCGCGCGGCTTAAGAAAAATGGCAAAATACGGCCATATTTTTTTCTCGAGGAAACAACCAAACAACAATTTTCCTGCATTTCAAATGCATCCTAAAGCACAGCAAATGCATCAGAAACGGTCTAGTTCTTATTGAAGCCCTAACCCTAACCCTAGGTCGGGCACTTTGGGAACTCAAATACTGTACCAAAAACATGTCTACAAATACAGCGTTCGAAAAGTCACCCAAATCGCTCCCAACTAGTCAGAAACATTTAAATTAATGTTTCTAAGCAATTCAATGTATCTGCAGTGAATCTGTTGTTTAAATTTCCAATATTTTTCTTTTTCTCACTTTCTCCTGAAGTGGCGCAGAAAATGAGCAAGTCTTGTGGCGTTTGTGGGACTGCATTACAATTACCACTACAGTGTGGCTAAAAGTATCATTGTTTTGTGCATTAAATGCAACAAGCAGGATAAATTCACATACAGAATGTGTGTTTTCAAAATTTGATTTTTGACCCTTTTTGAGCGACAGCCGCACGGCTTAAGAAAAATGGCAAAATACGGCCATATTTTTTTCTCGAGGAAACAACCAAACAACAATTTTCCTGCATTTCAAATGCATCCTAAAGCTCAGCAAATGCATCAGAAACGGTCTAGTTCTTAATGAAACCCTAATCCTAACCCTAGGTCGGGCACTTTGGGAACTCAAATACTGTATCAAAAACATGTCGACAAATACAGCGTTCGAAAAGTCTCCCAAATCACTCCGAACTCGTCAGAAACATTTAAAATAATGTTTCTAAGCAATTCAATGTATCTGCAGTAAATCTGTTGTTTAAATTTCCAATAGTTTTCTTTTTCTCACTTTCTCCTGAAATGGCGCAGAAAATGAACAAGTCTTGTGGCGTTTTTGGGACTGCATTACAATTACCACTACAGTGTGGCTAAAAGTATCATTGTTTTGGGCATTAAATGCAACAAGCAGGATAAATTCACATACAGAATGTCTGTTTTCAAAATTTGATTTTTGACACTTTTTCAGCGACAGCCGCGCGGCTTAAGAAAAATGGCAAAATACGGCCATATTTTTTTCTCGAGGAAACAACCAAACAACAATTTTCCTGCATTTCAAATGCATCCTAAAGCACAGCAAATGCATCAGAAACGGTCTAGTTCTTATTGAAACCCTAACCCTAACCCTAGGTCGGGCACTTTGGGAACTCAAATACTGTATCAAAAACATGTCTACAAATACAGCGTTCGAAAAGTCACCCAAATCGCTCCCAACTAGTCAGAAACATTTAAATTAATGTTTCTAAGCAATTCAATGTATCTGCAGTGAATCTGTTGTTTAAATTTCCAATATTTTTCTTTTTCTCACTTTCTCCTGAAATGGCGCAGAAAATGAGCAAGTCTTGTGGCGTTTGTGGGACTGCATTACAATTACCACTACAGTGTGGCTAAAAGTATCATTGTTTTGGGCATTAAATGCAACAAGCAGGATAAATTCACATACAGAATGTGTGTTTTCAAAATTTGATTTTTGACCCTTTTTGAGCGACAGCCGCACGGCTTAAGAAAAATGGCAAAATACGGCCATATTTTTTTCTCGAGGAAACAACCAAACAACAATTTTCCTGCATTTCAAATGCATCCTAAAGCACAGCAAATGCATCAGAAACGGTCTAGTTCTTTTTGAAACCCTAACCCTAACCCTAGGTCGGGCACTTTGGGAACTCAAATACTGTATCAAAAACATGTCTACAAATACAGCGTTCGAAAAGTCACCCAAATCGCTCCCAACTAGTCAGAAACATTTAAAATAATGTTTCTAAGCAATTCAATGTATCTGCAGTGAATCTGTTGTTTAAATTTCCAATATTTTTCTTTTTCTCACTTTCTCCTGAAATGGCGCAGAAAATGAGCAAGTCTTGTGGCGTTTGTGGGACTGCATTACAATTGCCACTACAGTGTGGCTAAAAGTATCATTGTTTTGGGCATTAAATGCAACAAGCAGGATAAATTCACATACAGAATGTCTGTTTTCAAACTTTTGATTTTTGACCCTTTTTGAGCGACAGCCGCGCGGCTTAAGAAAAATGGCAAAATACGGCCATATTTTTTTCTCGAGGATACAACCAAACAACAATTTTCCTGCATTTCAAATGCATCCTAAAGCACAGCAAATGCATCAGAAAATGTCTAGTTCTTTTTGAAACCCTAACCCTAACCCTAGGTCGGGCACTTTGGGAACTCAAATACTCTATCAAAAACATGTCTACAAATACAGCGTTCTAAAAGTCACCCAAATCACTCCCAACTAGTCAGAAACATTTAAAATAATGTTTCTAAGCAATTCAATGTATCTACAGTGAATCAGTTGTTTAAATTTCCAATATTTTTCTTTTTCTCACTTTCTCCTGAAATGGCGCAGAAAATGAGCAAGTCTTGTGGCGTTTGTGGGACTGCATTACAATTACCACTACAGTGTGGCTAAAAGTATCATTGTTTTGGGCATTAAATGCAACAAGCAGGATAAATTCACATACAGAATGTGTGTTTTCAAACTTTTGATTTTTGACCCTTTTTGAGCGACAGCCGCGCGGCTTAAGAAAAATGGCAAAATACGGTCATATTTTTTTCTCAAGGAAACAACCAAACAACAATTTTCCTGCATTTCAAATGCATCCTAAAGCACAGCAAATGCATCAGAAATCGTCTAGTTCTTATTGAAACCCTAACACTAACCCTAGGTCGGGCACTTTGGGAACTCAAATACTGTATCAAAAACATGTCTACAAATACAGCGTTCGAAAAGTCACCCAAATCGCTCCCAACTAGTCAGAAACATTTAAAATAATGTTTCTAAGCAATTCAATGTATCTACAGTGAATCTGTTGTTTAAATTTCCAATATTTTTCTTTTTCTCACTTTCTCCTGAAATGGCGCAGAAAATGAGCAAGTCTTGTGGCGTATGTGGGACTACATTACAATTACCACTACAGTGCGGCTAAAAGTATAATTGTTTTGGGCATTAAATGCAACAAGCAGGATAAATTCACATACAGAATGTGTGTTTTCAAACTTTTGATTTTTGACCCTTTTTGAGCGACAGCCGCGAGGCTTAAGAAAAATGGCAAAATACGGCCATATTTTTTTCTCGAGGAAACAACCAAACAACAATTTTCCTGCATTTCAAATGCATCCTAAAGCACAGCAAATGCATCAGAAACGGTCTAGTTCTTATTGAAACCCTAACCCTAACCCTAGGTCGGGCACTTTGGGAACTCAAATACTGTATCAAAAACATGTCGACAAATACAGCGTTCGAAAAGTCTCCCAAATCACTCCGAACTAGTCAGAAACATTTAAAATAATGTTTCTAAGCAATTCAATGTATCTGCAGTAAATCTGTTGTTTAAATTTCCAATAGTTTTCTTTTTCTCACTTTCTCCTGAAATGGCGCAGAAAATGTGCAAGTCTTGTGGCGTTTTTGAGACTGCATTACAATTACCACTACAGTGTGGCTAAAAGTATCATTGTTTTGGGCATTAAATGCAACAAGCAGGATAAATTCACATACAGAATGTGTGTTTTCAAACTGTTGATTTTTGACCCTTCTTGAGCGACAGCCGCACGGCTTAAGAAAAATGGCAAAATACGGCCATATTTTTTTCTCGAGGAAACAACCAAACAACAATTTTCCTGCATTTCAAATGCATCCTAAAGCACAGCAAATGCATCAGAAACGGTCTAGTTCTTATTGAAATCCTAACCCTAACCCTAGGTCGGGAACTTTGGGAACTCAAATACTGTATCAAAAACATGTCTACAAATACAGCGATCGAAAAGTCACCCAAATCGCTCCCAACTAGTCAGAAACATTTAAATTAATGTTTCTAAGCAATTCAATGTATCTGCAGTGAATCTGTTGTTTAAATTTCCAATATTTTTCTTTTTCTCACTTTCTCCTGAAATGGCGCAGAAAATGAGCAAGTCTTGTGGCGTTTGTGGGACTGCATTACAATTACCACTACAGTGTGGCTAAAAGTATCATTGTTTTGTGCATTAAATGCAACAAGCAGGATAAATTCACATACAGAATGTGTGTTTTCAAAATTTGATTTTTGACCCTTTTTGAGCGACAGCCGCACGGCTTAAGAAAAATGGCAAAATACGGCCATATTTTTTTCTCGAGGAAACAACCAAACAACAATTTTCCTGCATTTCAAATGCATCCTAAAGCTCAGCAAATGCATCAGAAACGGTCTAGTTCTTAATGAAACCCTAACCCTAACCCTAGGTCGGGCACTTTGGGAACTCAAATACTGTATCAAAAACATGTCTACAAATACAGCGTTCGAAAAGTCACCCAAATCGCTCCCAACTAGTCAGAAACATTTAAAATAATGTTTCTAAGCAATTCAATGTATCTACAGTGAATCTGTTGTTTAAATTTCCAATATTTTTCTTTTTCTCACTTTCTCCTGAAATGGCGCAGAAAATGAGAAAGTCTTGTGGCGTTTTTGGGACTGCATTACAATTACCACTACAGTGTGGCTAAAAGTATCATTGTTTTGGGCATTAAATGCAACAAGCAGGATAAATTCACATACAGAATGTGTGTTTTCAAACTTTTGATTTTTGACCCTTTTTGAGCGACAGCCGCGCGGCTTAAGAAAAATGGCAAAATACGGCCATATTTTTTTCTCGAGGAAACAACCAAACAACAATTTTCCTGCATTTCAAATGCATCCTAAAGCACAGCAAATGCATCAGAAACGGTCTAGTTCTTATTGAAACCCTAACCTTAACCCTAGGTCGGGCACTTTGGGAACTCAAATACTGTATCAAAAACATGTCGACAAATACAGCGTTCGAAAAGTCTCCCAAATCACTCCGAACTCGTCAGAAACATTTAAAATAATGTTTCTAAGCAATTCAATGTATCTGCAGTAAATCTGTTGTTTAAATTTCCAATAGTTTTCTATTTCTCACTTTCTCCTGAAATGGCGCAGAAAATGAACAAGTCTTGTGGCGTTTTTGGGACTGCATTACAATTACCACTACAGTGTGGCTAAAAGTATCATTGTTTTGGGCATTAAATGCAACAAGCAGGATAAATTCACATACAGAATGTCTGTTTTCAAAATTTGATTTTTGACCCTTTTTGAGCGACAGCCGCACGGCTTAAGAAAAATGGCAAAATACGGCCATATTTTTTTCTCGAGGAAACAACCAAACAACAATTTTCCTGCATTTCAAATGCATCCTAAAGCACAGCAAATGCATCAGAAACGGTCTAGTTCTTTTTGAAACCCTAACCCTAACCCTAGGTCGGGCACTTTGGGAACTCAAATACTGTATCAAAAACATGTCTACAAATACAGCGTTCGAAAAGTCACCCAAATCGCTCCCAACTAGTCAGAAACATTTAAAATAATGTTTCTAAGCAATTCAATGTATCTGCAGTGAATCTGTTGTTTAAATTTCCAATATTTTTCTTTTTCTCACTTTCTCCTGAAATGGCGCAGAAAATGAGCAAGTCTTGTGGCGTTTGTGGGACTGCATTACAATTGCCACTACAGTGTGGCTAAAAGTATCATTGTTTTGGGCATTAAATGCAACAAGCAGGATAAATTCACATACAGAATGTCTGTTTTCAAACTTTTGATTTTTGACCCTTTTTGAGCGACAGCCGCGCGGCTTAAGAAAAATGGCAAAATACGGCCATATTTTTTTCTCGAGGATACAACCAAACAACAATTTTCCTGCATTTCAAATGCATCCTAAAGCACAGCAAATGCATCAGAAAATGTCTAGTTCTTTTTGAAACCCTAACCCTAACCCTAGGTCGGGCACTTTGGGAACTCAAATACTCTATCAAAAACATGTCTACAAATACAGCGTTCTAAAAGTCACCCAAATCACTCCCAACTAGTCAGAAACATTTAAAATAATGTTTCTAAGCAATTCAATGTATCTACAGTGAATCAGTTGTTTAAATTTCCAATATTTTTCTTTTTCTCACTTTCTCCTGAAATGGCGCAGAAAATGAGCAAGTCTTGTGGCGTTTGTGGGACTGCATTACAATTACCACTACAGTGTGGCTAAAAGTATCATTGTTTTGGGCATTAAATGCAACAAGCAGGATAAATTCACATACAGAATGTGTGTTTTCAAACTTTTGATTTTTGACCCTTTTTGAGCGACAGCCGCGCGGCTTAAGAAAAATGGCAAAATACGGTCATATTTTTTTCTCAAGGAAACAACCAAACAACAATTTTCCTGCATTTCAAATGCATCCTAAAGCACAGCAAATGCATCAGAAATCGTCTAGTTCTTATTGAAACCCTAACACTAACCCTAGGTCGGGCACTTTGGGAACTCAAATACTGTATCAAAAACATGTCTACAAATACAGCGTTCGAAAAGTCACCCAAATCGCTCCCAACTAGTCAGAAACATTTAAAATAATGTTTCTAAGCAATTCAATGTATCTACAGTGAATCTGTTGTTTAAATTTCCAATATTTTTCTTTTTCTCACTTTCTCCTGAAATGGCGCAGAAAATGAGCAAGTCTTGTGGCGTATGTGGGACTACATTACAATTACCACTACAGTGCGGCTAAAAGTATAATTGTTTTGGGCATTAAATGCAACAAGCAGGATAAATTCACATACAGAATGTGTGTTTTCAAACTTTTGATTTTTGACCCTTTTTGAGCGACAGCCGCGAGGCTTAAGAAAAATGGCAAAATACGGCCATATTTTTTTCTCGAGGAAACAACCAAACAACAATTTTCCTGCATTTCAAATGCATCCTAAAGCACAGCAAATGCATCAGAAACGGTCTAGTTCTTATTGAAACCCTAACCCTAACCCTAGGTCGGGCACTTTGGGAACTCAAATACTGTATCAAAAACATGTCGACAAATACAGCGTTCGAAAAGTCTCCCAAATCACTCCGAACTAGTCAGAAACATTTAAAATAATGTTTCTAAGCAATTCAATGTATCTGCAGTAAATCTGTTGTTTAAATTTCCAATAGTTTTCTTTTTCTCACTTTCTCCTGAAATGGCGCAGAAAATGTGCAAGTCTTGTGGCGTTTTTGAGACTGCATTACAATTACCACTACATTGTGGCTAAAAGTATCATTGTTTTGGGCATTAAATGCAACAAGCAGGATAAATTCACATACAGAATGTGTGTTTTCAAACTGTTGATTTTTGACCCTTCTTGAGCGACAGCCGCACGGCTTAAGAAAAATGGCAAAATACGGCCATATTTTTTTCTCGAGGAAACAACCAAACAACAATTTTCCTGCATTTCAAATGCATCCTAAAGCACAGCAAATGCATCAGAAACGGTCTAGTTCTTATTGAAATCCTAACCCTAACCCTAGGTCGGGAACTTTGGGAACTCAAATACTGTATCAAAAACATGTCTACAAATACAGCGTTCGAAAAGTCACCCAAATCGCTCCCAACTAGTCAGAAACATTTAAATTAATGTTTCTAAGCAATTCAATGTATCTGCAGTGAATCTGTTGTTTAAATTTCCAATATTTTTCTTTTTCTCACTTTCTCCTGAAATGGCGCAGAAAATGAGCAAGTCTTGTGGCGTTTGTGGGACTGCATTACAATTACCACTACAGTGTGGCTAAAAGTATCATTGTTTTGTGCATTAAATGCAACAAGCAGGATAAATTCACATACAGAATGTGTGTTTTCAAAATTTGATTTTTGACCCTTTTTGAGCGACAGCCGCACGGCTTAAGAAAAATGGCAAAATACGGCCATATTTTTTTCTCGAGGAAACAACCAAACAACAATTTTCCTGCATTTCAAATGCATCCTAAAGCACAGCAAATGCATCAGAAACGGTCTAGTTCTTATTGAAACCCTAACCCTAACCCTAGGTCGGGCACTTTGGGAACTCAAATACTGTATCAAAAACATGTCTACAAATACAGCGTTCGAAAAGTCACCCAAATCGCTCCCAACTAGTCAGAAACATTTAAATTAATGTTTCTAAGCAATTCAATGTATCTGCAGAGAATCTGTTGTTTAAATTTCCAATATTTTTCTTTTTCTCACTTTCTCCTGAAATGGCGCAGAAAATGAGAAAGTCTTGTGGCGTTTTTGGGACTGCATTACAATTACCACTACAGTGTGGCTAAAAGTATCATTGTTTTGGGCATTAAATGCAACAAGCAGGATAAATTCACATACAGAATGTGTGTTTTCAAACTTTTGATTTTTGACCCTTTTTGAGCGACAGCCGCGCGGCTTAAGAAAAATGGCAAAATACGGCCATATTTTTTTCTCGAGGAAACAACCAAACAACAATTTTCCTGCATTTCAAATGCATCCTAAAGCACAGCAAATGCATCAGAAACGGTCTAGTTCTTATTGAAACCCTAACCCTAACCCTAGGTCGGGCACTTTGGGAACTCAAATACTGTATCAAAAACATGTCGACAAATACAGCGTTCGAAAAGTCTCCCAAATCACTCCAAACTCGTCAGAAACATTTAAAATAATGTTTCTAAGCAATTCAATGTATCTGCAGTAAATCTGTTGTTTAAATTTCCAATAGTTTTCTTTTTCTCACTTTCTCCTGAAATGGTGCAGAAAATGAACAAGTCTTGTGGCGTTTTTGGGACTGCATTACAATTACCACTACAGTGTGGCTAAAAGTATCATTGTTTTGGGCATTAAATGCAACAAGCAGGATAAATTCACATACAGAATGTCTGTTTTCAAAATTTGATTTTTGACACTTTTTCAGCGACAGCCGCGCGGCTTAAGAAAAATGGCAAAATACGGCCATATTTTTTTCTCGAGGAAACAACCAAACAACAATTTTCCTGCATTTCAAATGCATCCTAAAGCACAGCAAATGCATCAGAAACGGTCTAGTTCTTATTGAAACCCTAACCCTAACCCTAGGTCGGGCACTTTGGGAACTCAAATACTGTATCAAAAACATGTCTACAAATACAGCGTTCGAAAAGTCACCCAAATCGCTCCCAACTAGTCAGAAACATTTAAAATAATGTTTCTAAGCAATTCAATGTATCTACAGTGAATCAGTTGTTTAAATTTCCAATATTTTTCTTTTTCTCACTTTCTCCTGAAATGGCGCAGAAAATGAGCAAGTCTTGTGGCGTTTGTGGGACTGCATTACAATTACCACTACAGTGTGGCTAAAAGTATCATTGTTTTGGGCATTAAATGCAACAAGCAGGATAAATTCACATACAGAATGTGTGTTTTCAAACTTTTGATTTTTGACCCTTTTTGAGCGACAGCCGCGCGGCTTAAGAAAAATGGCAAAATACGGCCATATTTTTTTCTCAAGGAGACAACCAAACAACAATTTTCCTGCATTTCAAATGCATCCTAAAGCACAGCAAATGCATCAGAAATGGTCTAGTTCTTATTGAAACCCTAACACTAACCCTAGGTCGGGCACTTTGGGAACTCAAATACTGTATCAAAAACATGTCTACAAATACAGCGTTCGAAAAGTCACCCAAATCGCTCCCAACTAGTCAGAAACATTTAAAATAATGTTTCTAAGCAATTCAATGTATCTACAGTGAATCTGTTGTTTAAATTTCCAATATTTTTCTTTTTCTCTCTTTCTCCTGAAATGGCGCAGAAAATGAGCAAGTCTTGTGGCGTATGTGGGACTACATTACAATTACCACTACAGTGCGGCTAAAAGTATAATTGTTTTGGGCATTAAATGCAACAAGCAGGATAAATTCACATACAGAATGTGTGTTTTCAAACTTTTGATTTTTGACCCTTTTTGAGCGACAGCCGCGAGGCTTAAGAAAAATGGCAAAATACGGCCATATTTTTTTCTCGAGGATACAACCAAACAACAATTTTCCTGCATTTCAAATGCATCCTAAAGCACAGCAAATGCATCAGAAAATGTCTAGTTCTTTTTGAAACCCTAACCCTAACCCTAGGTCGGGCACTTTGGGAACTCAAATACTGTATCAAAAACATGTCTACAAATACAGCGTTCGAAAAGTCACCCAAATCGCTCCCAACTAGTCAGAAACATTTAAAATAATGTTTCTAAGCAATTCAATGTATCTGCAGTGAATCTGTTGTTTAAATTTCCAATATTTTTCTTTTTCTCACTTTCTCCTGAAATGGCGCCGAAAATGAGCAAGTCTTGTGGCGTTTGTAGGACTGCATTACAATTGCCACTACAGTGTGGCTAAAAGTATCATTGTTTTGGGCATTAAATGCAACAAGCAGGATAAATTCACATACAGAATGTCTGTTTTCAAACTTTTGATTTTTGACCCTTTTTGAGCGACAGCCGCGCGGCTTAAGAAAAATGGCAAAATACGGCCATATTTTTTTCTCGAGGATACAACCAAACAACAATTTTCCTGCATTTCAAATGCATCCTAAAGCACAGCAAATGCATCAGAAAATGTCTAGTTCTTTTTGAAACCCTAACCCTAACCCTAGGTCGGGCACTTTGGGAACTCAAATACTCTATCAAAAACATGTCTACAAATACAGCGTTCTAAAAGTCACCCAAATCACTCCCAACTAGTCAGAAACATTTAAAATAATGTTTCTAAGCAATTCAATGTATCTACAGTGAATCAGTTGTTTAAAATTCCAATATTTTTCTTTTTCTCACTTTCTCCTGAAATGGCGCAGAAAATGAGCAAGTCTTGTGGCGTTTGTGGGACTGCATTACAATTACCACTACAGTGTGGCTAAAAGTATCATTGTTTTGGGCATTAAATGCAACAAGCAGGATAAATTCACATACAGAATGTGTGTTTTCAAACTTTTGATTTTTGACCCTTTTTGAGCGACAGCCGCGCGGCTTAAGAAAAATGGCAAAATACGGCCATATTTTTTTCTCAAGGAGACAACCAAACAACAATTTTCCTGCATTTCAAATGCATCCTAAAGCACAGCAAATGCATCAGAAATGGTCTAGTTCTTATTGAAACCCTAACACTAACCCTAGGTCGGGCACTTTGGGAACTCAAATACTGTATCAAAAACATGTCTACAAATACAGCGTTCGAAAAGTCACCCAAATCGCTCCCAACTAGTCAGAAACATTTAAAATAATGTTTCTAAGCAATTCAATGTATCTACAGTGAATCTGTTGTTTAAATTTCCAATATTTTTCTTTTTCTCACTTTCTCCTGAAATGGCGCAGAAAATGAGCAAGTCTTGTGGCGTATGTGGGACTACATTACAATTACCACTACAGTGCGGCTAAAAGTATAATTGTTTTGGGCATTAAATGCAACAAGCAGGATAAATTCACATACAGAATGTGTGTTTTCAAACTTTTGTTTTTGACCCTTTTTGAGCGACAGCCGCGCGGCTTAAGAAAAATGGCAAAATACGGCCATATTTTTTTCTCGAGGATACAACCAAACAACAATTTTCCTGCATTTCAAATGCATCCTAAAGCACAGCAAATGCATCAGAAAATGTCTAGTTCTTTTTGAAACCCTAACCCTAACCCTAGATCGGGCACTTTGGGAACTCAAATACTCTATCAAAAACATGTCTACAAATACAGCGTTCTAAAAGTCACCCAAATCACTCCGAACTAGTCAGAAACATTTAAAATAATGTTTCTAAGCAATTCAATGTATCTACAGTGAATCAGTTGTTTAAATTTCCAATATTTTTCTTTTTCTCACTTTCTCCTGAAATGGCGCAGAAAATGAGCAAGTCTTGTGGCGTTTGTGGGACTGCATTACACTTACCACTACAGTGTGGCTAAAAGTATCATTGTTTTGGGCATTAAATGCAACAAGCAGGATAAATTCACATACAGAATTTGTGTTTTCAAACTTTTGATTTTTGACCCTTTTTGAGCGACAGCCGCGAGGCTTAAGAAAAATGGCAAAATACGGCCATATTTTTTTCTCAAGGAAACAACCAAACAACAATTTTCCTGCATTTCAAATGCATCCTAAAGCACAGCAAATGCATCAGAAATGGTCTAGTTCTTATTGAAACCCTAACACTAACCCTAGGTCGGGCACTTTGGGAACTCAAATACTGTATCAAAAACATGTCTACAAATACAGCGTTCGAAAAGTCACCCAAATCGCTCCCATCTAGTCAGAAACATTTAAAATAATGTTTCTAAGCAATTCAATGTATCTACAGTGAATCTGTTGTTTAAATTTCCAATATTTTTCTTTTTCTCACTTTCTCCTGAAATGGCGCAGAAAATGAGCAAGTCTTGTGGTGTATGTGGGACTACATTACAATTACCACTACAGTGCGGCTAAAAGTATAATTGTTTTGGGCATTAAATGCAACAAGCAGGATAAATTCACATACAGAATGTGTGTTTTCAAACTTTTGATTTTTGACCCTTTTTGAGCGACAGCCACGCGGCTAAAGAAAAATGGCAAAATACGGCCATATTTTTTTCTCGAGGAAACAACCAAACAACAATTTTCCTGCATTTCAAATGCATCCTAAAGCACAGCAAATGCATCAGAAACAGTCTAGTTCTTATTGAAACCCTAACACTAACCCTAGGTCGGGCACTTTGGGAACTCAAATACTGTATCAAAAACATGTCTACATATACAGCGTTCGAAAAGTCACCCAAATCGCTCCCAACTAGTCAGAAACATTTAAATTAATGTTTCTAAGCAATTCAATGTATCTGCAGTGAATCTGTTGTTTAAATTTCCAATATTTTTCTTTTTCTCACTTTCTCCTGAAATGGCGCAGAAAATGAGCAAGTCTTGTGGCGTTTGTGGGACTGCATTACAATTACCACTACAGTGTGGCTAAAAGTATCATTGTTTTGGGCATTAAATGCAACAAGCAGGATAAATTCACATACAGAATGTGTGTTTTCAAAATTTGATTTTTGACCCTTTTTGAGCGACAGCCGCACGGCTTAAGAAAAATGGCAAAATACGGCCATATTTTTTTCTCGAGGAAACAACCAAACAACAATTTTCCTGCATTTCAAATGCATCCTAAAGCTCAGCAAATGCATCAGAAACTGTCTAGTTCTTAATGAAACCCTAACCCTAACCCTAGGTCGGGCACTTTGGGAACTCAAATACTGTATCAAAAACATGTCTACAAATACAGCGTTCGAAAAGTCTCCCAAATCACTCCGAACTAGTCAGAAACATTTAAAATAATGTTTCTAAGCAATTCAATGTATCTGCAGTAAATCTGTTGTTTAAATTTCCAATAGTTTTCTTTTTCTCACTTTCTCCTGAAATGGCGCAGAAAATGAGCAAGTCTTGTGGCGTTTTTGGGACTGCATTACAATTACCACTACAGTGTGGCTAAAAGTATCATTGTTTTGGGCATTAAATGCAACAAGCAGGATAAATTCACATACAGAATGTCTGTTTTCAAAATTTGATTTTTGACCCTTTTTCAGCGACAGCCGCGCGGCTTAAGAAAAATGGCAAAATACGGCCATATTTTTTTCTCGAGGATACAACCAAACAACAATTTTCCTGCATTTCAAATGCATCCTAAAGCACAGCAAATGCATCAGAAAATGTCTAGTTCTTTTTGAAACCCTAACCCTAACCCTAGGTCGGGCACTTTGGGAACTCAAATACTCTATCAAAAACATGTCTACAAATACAGCGTTCTAAAAGTCACCCAAATCACTCCCAACTAGTCAGAAACATTTAAAATAATGTTTCTAAGCAATTCAATGTATCTACAGTGAATCAGTTGTTTAAATTTCCAATATTTTTCTTTTTCTCACTTTCTCCTGAAATGGCGCAGAAAATGAGCAAGTCTTGTGGCGTTTGTGGGACTGCATTACAATTACCACTACAGTGTGGCTAAAAGTATCATTGTTTTGGGCATTAAATGCAACAAGCAGGATAAATTCACATACAGAATGTGTGTTTTCAAACTTTTGATTTTTGACCCTTTTTGAGCGACAGCCGCGCGGCTTAAGAAAAATGGCAAAATACGGCCATATTTTTTTCTCAAGGAGACAACCAAACAACAATTTTCCTGCATTTCAAATGCATCCTAAAGCACAGCAAATGCATCAGAAATGGTCTAGTTCTTATTGAAACCCTAACACTAACCCTAGGTCGGGCACTTTGGGAACTCAAATACTGTATCAAAAACATGTCTACAAATACAGCGTTCGAAAAGTCACCCAAATCGCTCCCAACTAGTCAGAAACATTTAAAATAATGTTTCTAAGCAATTCAATGTATCTACAGTGAATCTGTTGTTTAAATTTCCAATATTTTTCTTTTTCTCTCTTTCTCCTGAAATGGCGCAGAAAATGAGCAAGTCTTGTGGCGTATGTGGGACTACATTACAATTACCACTACAGTGCGGCTAAAAGTATAATTGTTTTGGGCATTAAATGCAACAAGCAGGATAAATTCACATACAGAATGTGTGTTTTCAAACTTTTGATTTTTGACCCTTTTTGAGCGACAGCCGCGAGGCTTAAGAAAAATGGCAAAATACGGCCATATTTTTTTCTCGAGGATACAACCAAACAACAATTTTCCTGCATTTCAAATGCATCCTAAAGCACAGCAAATGCATCAGAAAATGTCTAGTTCTTTTTGAAACCCTAACCCTAACCCTAGGTCGGGCACTTTGGGAACTCAAATACTGTATCAAAAACATGTCTACAAATACAGCGTTCGAAAAGTCACCCAAATCGCTCCCAACTAGTCAGAAACATTTAAAATAATGTTTCTAAGCAATTCAATGTATCTGCAGTGAATCTGTTGTTTAAATTTCCAATATTTTTCTTTTTCTCACTTTCTCCTGAAATGGCGCAGAAAATGAGCAAGTCTTGTGGCGTTTGTGGGACTGCATTACAATTGCCACTACAGTGTGGCTAAAAGTATCATTGTTTTGGGCATTAAATGCAACAAGCAGGATAAATTCACATACAGAATGTCTGTTTTCAAACTTTTGATTTTTGACCCTTTTTGAGCGACAGCCGCGCGGCTTAAGAAAAATGGCAAAATATGGCCATATTTTTTTCTCGAGGATACAACCAAACAACAATTTTCCTGCATTTCAAATGCATCCTATAGCACAGCAAATGCATCAGAAAATGTCTAGTTCTTTTTGAAACCCTAACCCTAACCCTAGGTCGGGCACTTTGGGAACTCAAATACTCTATCAAAAACATGTCTACAAATACAGCGTTCTAAAAGTCACCCAAATCACTCCCAACTAGTCAGAAACATTTAAAATAATGTTTCTAAGCAATTCAATGTATCTACAGTGAATCAGTTGTTTAAATTTCCAATATTTTTCTTTTTCTCACTTTCTCCTGAAATGGCGCAGAAAATGAGCAAGTCTTGTGGCGTTTGTGGGACTGCATTACAATTACCACTACAGTGTGGCTAAAAGTATCATTGTTTTGGGCATTAAATGCAACAAGCAGGATAAATTCACATACAGAATGTGTGTTTTCAAACTTTTGATTTTTGACCCTTTTTGAGCGACAGCCGCGCGGCTTAAGAAAAATGGCAAAATACGGCCATATTTTTTTCTCAAGGAGACAACCAAACAACAATTTTCCTGCATTTCAAATGCATCCTAAAGCACAGCAAATGCATCAGAAATGGTCTAGTTCTTATTGAAACCCTAACACTAACCCTAGGTCGGGCACTTTGGGAACTCAAATACTGTATCAAAAACATGTCTACAAATACAGCGTTCGAAAAGTCACCCAAATCGCTCCCAACTAGTCAGAAACATTTAAAATAATGTTTCTAAGCAATTCAATGTATCTACAGTGAATCTGTTGTTTAAATTTCCAATATTTTTCTTTTTCTCACTTTCTCCTGAAATGGCGCAGAAAATGAGCAAGTCTTGTGGCGTTTGTGGGACTACATTACAATTACCACTACAGTGCGGCTAAAAGTATAATTGTTTTGGGCATTAAATGCAACAAGCAGGATAAATTCACATACAGAATGTGTGTTTTCAAACTTTTGTTTTTGACCCTTTTTGAGCGACAGCCGCGCGGCTTAAGAAAAATGGCAAAATACGGCCATATTTTTTTCTCGAGGATACAACCAAACAACAATTTTCCTGCATTTCAAATGCATCCTAAAGCACAGCAAATGCATCAGAAAATGTCTAGTTCTTTTTGAAACCCTAACCCTAACCCTAGATCGGGCACTTTGGGAACTCAAATACTCTATCAAAAACATGTCTACAAATACAGCGTTCTAAAAGTCACCCAAATCACTCCGAACTAGTCAGAAACATTTAAAATAATGTTTCTAAGCAATTCAATGTATCTACAGTGAATCAGTTGTTTAAATTTCCAATATTTTTCTTTTTCTCACTTTCTCCTGAAATGGCGCAGAAAATGAGCAAGTCTTGTGGCGTTTGTGGGACTGCATTACACTTACCACTACAGTGTGGCTAAAAGTATCATTGTTTTGGGCATTAAATGCAACAAGCAGGATAAATTCACATACAGAATTTGTGTTTTCAAACTTTTGATTTTTGACCCTTTTTGAGCGACAGCCGCGAGGCTTAAGAAAAATGGCAAAATACGGCCATATTTTTTTCTCAAGGAAACAACCAAACAACAATTTTCCTGCATTTCAAATGCATCCTAAAGCACAGCAAATGCATCAGAAATGGTCTAGTTCTTATTGAAACCCTAACACTAACCCTAGGTCGGGCACTTTGGGAACTCAAATACTGTATCAAAAACATGTCTACAAATACAGCGTTCGAAAAGTCACCCAAATCGCTCCCATCTAGTCAGAAACATTTAAAATAATGTTTCTAAGCAATTCAATGTATCTACAGTGAATCTGTTGTTTAAATTTCCAATAT
This sequence comes from Atractosteus spatula, assembly GCF_055471065.1. Lineage (NCBI taxonomy): Eukaryota > Metazoa > Chordata > Actinopteri > Semionotiformes > Lepisosteidae > Atractosteus > Atractosteus spatula. The sequence goes on from NC_142718.1 coordinate 30,110,687, forward strand.
TTTTCTTTTTCTCACTTTCTCCTGAAATGGCGCAGAAAATGAGCAAGTCTTGTGGTGTATGTGGGACTACATTACAATTACCACTACAGTGCGGCTAAAAGTATAATTGTTTTGGGCATTAAATGCAACAAGCAGGATAAATTCACATACAGAATGTGTGTTTTCAAACTTTTGATTTTTGACCCTTTTTGAGCGACAGCCACGCGGCTAAAGAAAAATGGCAAAATACGGCCATATTTTTTTCTCGAGGAAACAACCAAACAACAATTTTCCTGCATTTCAAATGCATCCTAAAGCACAGCAAATGCATCAGAAACAGTCTAGTTCTTATTGAAACCCTAACACTAACCCTAGGTCGGGCACTTTGGGAACTCAAATACTGTATCAAAAACATGTCTACATATACAGCGTTCGAAAAGTCACCCAAATCGCTCCCAACTAGTCAGAAACATTTAAATTAATGTTTCTAAGCAATTCAATGTATCTGCAGTGAATCTGTTGTTTAAATTTCCAATATTTTTCTTTTTCTCACTTTCTCCTGAAATGGCGCAGAAAATGAGCAAGTCTTGTGGCGTTTGTGGGACTGCATTACAATTACCACTACAGTGTGGCTAAAAGTATCATTGTTTTGGGCATTAAATGCAACAAGCAGGATAAATTCACATACAGAATGTGTGTTTTCAAAATTTGATTTTTGACCCTTTTTGAGCGACAGCCGCACGGCTTAAGAAAAATGGCAAAATACGGCCATATTTTTTTCTCGAGGAAACAACCAAACAACAATTTTCCTGCATTTCAAATGCATCCTAAAGCTCAGCAAATGCATCAGAAACTGTCTAGTTCTTAATGAAACCCTAACCCTAACCCTAGGTCGGGCACTTTGGGAACTCAAATACTGTATCAAAAACATGTCTACAAATACAGCGTTCGAAAAGTCTCCCAAATCACTCCGAACTAGTCAGAAACATTTAAAATAATGTTTCTAAGCAATTCAATGTATCTGCAGTAAATCTGTTGTTTAAATTTCCAATAGTTTTCTTTTTCTCACTTTCTCCTGAAATGGCGCAGAAAATGAGCAAGTCTTGTGGCGTTTTTGGGACTGCATTACAATTACCAATACAGTGTGGCTAAAAGTATCATTGTTTTGGGCATTAAATGCAACAAGCATGATAAATTCACATACAGAATGTCTGTTTTCAAAATTTGATTTTTGACCCTTTTTCAGCGACAGCCGCGCGGCTTAAGAAAAATGGCAAAATACGGCCATATTTTTTTCTCGAGGAAACAATCAAACAACAATTTTCCTGCATTTCAAATGCATCCTAAAGCACAGCAAATGCATCAGAAACGGTCTAGTTCTTATTGAAACCCTAACCCTAACCCTAGGTCGGGCACTTTGGGAACTCAAATACTGTATCAAAAGCATGTCGACAAATACAGCGTTCGAAAAGTCTCCCAAATCACTCCGAACTAGTCAGAAACATTTAAAATAATGTTTCTAAGCAATTCAATGTATCTGCAGTAAATCTGTTGTTTAAATTTCCAATAGTTTTCTTTTTCTCACTTTCTCCTGAAATGGCGCAGAAAATGAGCAAGTCTTGTGGCGTTTTTGGGACTGCATTACAATTACCACTACAGTGTGGCTAAAAGTATCATTGTTTTGGGCATTAAATGCAACAAGCAGGATAAATTCACATACAGAATGTCTGTTTTCAAAATTTGATTTTTGACCCTTTTTCAGCGACAGCCGCGCGGCTTAAGAAAAATGGCAAAATACGGCCATATTTTTTTCTCGAGGATACAACCAAACAACAATTTTCCTGCATTTCAAATGCATCCTAAAGCACAGCAAATGCATCAGAAAATGTCTAGTTCTTTTTGAAACCCTAACCCTAACCCTAGGTCGGGCACTTTGGGAACTCAAATACTCTATCAAAAACATGTCTACAAATACAGCGTTCTAAAAGTCACCCAAATCACTCCCAACTAGTCAGAAACATTTAAAATAATGTTTCTAAGCAATTCAATGTATCTACAGTGAATCAGTTGTTTAAATTTCCAATATTTTTCTTTTTCTCACTTTCTCCTGAAATGGCGCAGAAAATGAGCAAGTCTTGTGGCGTTTGTGGGACTGCATTACAATTACCACTACAGTGTGGCTAAAAGTATCATTGTTTTGGGCATTAAATGCAACAAGCAGGATAAATTCACATACAGAATGTGTGTTTTCAAACTTTTGATTTTTGACCCTTTTTGAGCGACAGCCGCGCGGCTTAAGAAAAATGGCAAAATACGGCCATATTTTTTTCTCAAGGAGACAACCAAACAACAATTTTCCTGCATTTCAAATGCATCCTAAAGCACAGCAAATGCATCAGAAATGGTCTAGTTCTTATTGAAACCCTAACACTAACCCTAGGTCGGGCACTTTGGGAACTCAAATACTGTATCAAAAACATGTCTACAAATACAGCGTTCGAAAAGTCACCCAAATCGCTCCCAACTAGTCAGAAACATTTAAAATAATGTTTCTAAGCAATTCAATGTATCTACAGTGAATCTGTTGTTTAAATTTCCAATATTTTTCTTTTTCTCTCTTTCTCCTGAAATGGCGCAGAAAATGAGCAAGTCTTGTGGCGTATGTGGGACTACATTACAATTACCACTACAGTGCGGCTAAAAGTATAATTGTTTTGGGCATTAAATGCAACAAGCAGGATAAATTCACATACAGAATGTGTGTTTTCAAACTTTTGATTTTTGACCCTTTTTGAGCGACAGCCGCGAGGCTTAAGAAAAATGGCAAAATACGGCCATATTTTTTTCTCGAGGATACAACCAAACAACAATTTTCCTGCATTTCAAATGCATCCTAAAGCACAGCAAATGCATCAGAAAATGTCTAGTTCTTTTTGAAACCCTAACCCTAACCCTAGGTCGGGCACTTTGGGAACTCAAATACTGTATCAAAAACATGTCTACAAATACAGCGTTCGAAAAGTCACCCAAATCGCTCCCAACTAGTCAGAAACATTTAAAATAATGTTTCTAAGCAATTCAATGTATCTGCAGTGAATCTGTTGTTTAAATTTCCAATATTTTTCTTTTTCTCACTTTCTCCTGAAATGGCGCAGAAAATGAGCAAGTCTTGTGGCGTTTGTGGGACTGCATTACAATTGCCACTACAGTGTGGCTAAAAGTATCATTGTTTTGGGCATTAAATGCAACAAGCAGGATAAATTCACATACAGAATGTCTGTTTTCAAACTTTTGATTTTTGACCCTTTTTGAGCGACAGCCGCGCGGCTTAAGAAAAATGGCAAAATATGGCCATATTTTTTTCTCGAGGATACAACCAAACAACAATTTTCCTGCATTTCAAATGCATCCTATAGCACAGCAAATGCATCAGAAAATGTCTAGTTCTTTTTGAAACCCTAACCCTAACCCTAGGTCGGGCACTTTGGGAACTCAAATACTCTATCAAAAACATGTCTACAAATACAGCGTTCTAAAAGTCACCCAAATCACTCCCAACTAGTCAGAAACATTTAAAATAATGTTTCTAAGCAATTCAATGTATCTACAGTGAATCAGTTGTTTAAATTTCCAATTTTTTTCTTTTTCTCACTTTCTCCTGAAATGGCGCAGAAAATGAGCAAGTCTTGTGGCGTTTGTGGGACTGCATTACAATTACCACTACAGTGTGGCTAAAAGTATCATTGTTTTGGGCATTAAATGCAACAAGCAGGATAAATTCACATACAGAATGTGTGTTTTCAAACTTTTGATTTTTGACCCTTTTTGAGCGACAGCCGCGCGGCTTAAGAAAAATGGCAAAATACGGCCATATTTTTTTCTCAAGGAGACAACCAAACAACAATTTTCCTGCATTTCAAATGCATCCTAAAGCACAGCAAATGCATCAGAAATGGTCTAGTTCTTATTGAAACCCTAACACTAACCCTAGGTCGGGCACTTTGGGAACTCAAATACTGTATCAAAAACATGTCTACAAATACAGCGTTCGAAAAGTCACCCAAATCGCTCCCAACTAGTCAGAAACATTTAAAATAATGTTTCTAAGCAATTCAATGTATCTACAGTGAATCTGTTGTTTAAATTTCCAATATTTTTCTTTTTCTCACTTTCTCCTGAAATGGCGCAGAAAATGAGCAAGTCTTGTGGCGTATGTGGGACTACATTACAATTACCACTACAGTGCGGCTAAAAGTATAATTGTTTTGGGCATTAAATGCAACAAGCAGGATAAATTCACATACAGAATGTGTGTTTTCAAACTTTTGTTTTTGACCCTTTTTGAGCGACAGCCGCGCGGCTTAAGAAAAATGGCAAAATACGGCCATATTTTTTTCTCGAGGATACAACCAAACAACAATTTTCCTGCATTTCAAATGCATCCTAAAGCACAGCAAATGCATCAGAAAATGTCTAGTTCTTTTTGAAACCCTAACCCTAACCCTAGGTCGGGCACTTTGGGAACTCAAATACTCTATCAAAAACATGTCTACAAATACAGCGTTCTAAAAGTCACCCAAATCACTCCCAACTAGTCAGAAACATTTAAAATAATGTTTCTAAGCAATTCAATGTATCTACAGTGAATCAGTTGTTTAAATTTCCAATATTTTTCTTTTTCTCACTTTCTCCTGAAATGGCGCAGAAAATGAGCAAGTCTTGTGGCGTTTGTGGGACTGCATTACAATTACCACTACAGTGTGGCTAAAAGTATCATTGTTTTGGGCATTAAATGCAACAAGCAGGATAAATTCACATACAGAATGTGTGTTTTCAAAATTTGATTTTTGACCCTTTTTGAGCGACAGCCGCACGGCTTAAGAAAAATGGCAAAATACGGCCATATTTTTTTCTCGAGGAAACAACCAAACAACAATTTTCCTGCATTTCAAATGCATCCTAAAGCTCAGCAAATGCATCAGAAACGGTCTAGTTCTTAATGAAACCCTAACCCTAACCCTAGGTCGGGCACTTTGGGAACTCAAATACTGTATCAAAAACATGTCTACAAATACAGCGTTCGAAAAGTCTCCCAAATCACTCCGAACTAGTCAGAAACATTTAAAATAATGTTTCTAAGCAATTCAATGTATCTGCAGTAAATCTGTTGTTTAAATTTCCAATAGTTTTCTTTTTCTCACTTTCTCCTGAAATGGCGCAGAAAATGAGCAAGTCTTGTGGCGTTTTTGGGACTGCATTACAATTACCAATACAGTGTGGCTAAAAGTATCATTGTTTTGGGCATTAAATGCAACAAGCATGATAAATTCACATACAGAATGTCTGTTTTCAAAATTTGATTTTTGACCCTTTTTCAGCGACAGCCGCGCGGCTTAAGAAAAATGGCAAAATACGGCCATATTTTTTTCTCGAGGAAACAATCAAACAACAATTTTCCTGCATTTCAAATGCATCCTAAAGCACAGCAAATGCATCAGAAACGGTCTAGTTCTTATTGAAACACTAACCCTAACCCTAGGTCGGGCACTTTGGGAACTCAAATACTGTATCAAAAGCATGTCGACAAATACAGCGTTCGAAAAGTCTCCCAAATCACTCCGAACTAGTCAGAAACATTTAAAATAATGTTTCTAAGCAATTCAATGTATCTGCAGTAAATCTGTTGTTTAAATTTCCAATAGTTTTCTTTTTCTCACTTTCTCCTGAAATGGCGCAGAAAATGAGCAAGTCTTGTGGCGTTTGTGGGACTGCATTACAATTACCACTACAGTGTGGCTAAAAGTATCATTGTTTTGGGCATTAAATGCAACAAGCAGGATAAATTCACATACAGAATGTCTGTTTTCAAAATTTGATTTTTGACCCTTTTTCAGCGACAGCCGCGCGGCTTAAGAAAAATGGCAAAATACGGCCATATTTTGTTCTCGAGGAAACAACCAAACAACAATTTTCCTGCATTTCAAATGCATCCTAAAGCACAGCAAATGCATCAGAAACGGTCTAGTTCTTATTGAAACCCTAACCCTAACCCTAGGTCGGGCACTTTGGGAACTCAAATACTGTATCAAAAACATGTCGACAAATACAGCGTTCGAAAAGTCTCCCAAATCACTCCGAACTAGTCAGAAACATTTAAAATAATGTTTCTAAGCAATTCAATGTATCTGCAGTAAATCTGTTGTTTAAATTTCCAATAGTTTTCTTTTTCTCACTTTCTCCTGAAATGGCGCAGAAAATGAGCAAGTCTTGTGGCGTTTTTGGGACTGCATTACAATTACCACTACAGTGTGGCTAAAAGTATCATTGTTTTGGGCATTAAATGCAACAAGCAGGATAAATTCACATACAGAATGTCTGTTTTCAAAATTTGATTTTTGACCCTTTTTCAGCGACAGCCGCGCGGCTTAAGAAAAATGGCAAAATACGGCCATATTTTTTTCTCGAGGATACAACCAAACAACAATTTTCCTGCATTTCAAATGCATCCTAAAGCACAGCAAATGCATCAGAAAATGTCTAGTTCTTTTTGAAACCCTAACCCTAACCCTAGGTCGGGCACTTTGGGAACTCAAATACTCTATCAAAAACATGTCTACAAATACAGCGTTCTAAAAGTCACCCAAATCACTCCCAACTAGTCAGAAACATTTAAAATAATGTTTCTAAGCAATTCAATGTATCTACAGTGAATCAGTTGTTTAAATTTCCAATATTTTTCTTTTTCTCACTTTCTCCTGAAATGGCGCAGAAAATGAGCAAGTCTTGTGGCGTTTGTGGGACTGCATTACAATTACCACTACAGTGTGGCTAAAAGTATCATTGTTTTGGGCATTAAATGCAACAAGCAGGATAAATTCACATACAGAATGTGTGTTTTCAAACTTTTGATTTTTGACCCTTTTTGAGCGACAGCCGCGCGGCTTAAGAAAAATGGCAAAATACGGCCATATTTTTTTCTCAAGGAGACAACCAAACAACAATTTTCCTGCATTTCAAATGCATCCTAAAGCACAGCAAATGCATCAGAAATGGTCTAGTTCTTATTGAAACCCTAACACTAACCCTAGGTCGGGCACTTTGGGAACTCAAATACTGTATCAAAAACATGTCTACAAATACAGCGTTCGAAAAGTCACCCAAATCGCTCCCAACTAGTCAGAAACATTTAAAATAATGTTTCTAAGCAATTCAATGTATCTACAGTGAATCTGTTGTTTAAATTTCCAATATTTTTCTTTTTCTCTCTTTCTCCTGAAATGGCGCAGAAAATGAGCAAGTCTTGTGGCGTATGTGGGACTACATTACAATTACCACTACAGTGCGGCTAAAAGTATAATTGTTTTGGGCATTAAATGCAACAAGCAGGATAAATTCACATACAGAATGTGTGTTTTCAAACTTTTGATTTTTGACCCTTTTTGAGCGACAGCCGCGAGGCTTAAGAAAAATGGCAAAATACGGCCATATTTTTTTCTCGAGGATACAACCAAACAACAATTTTCCTGCATTTCAAATGCATCCTAAAGCACAGCAAATGCATCAGAAAATGTCTAGTTCTTTTTGAAACCCTAACCCTAACCCTAGGTCGGGCACTTTGGGAACTCAAATACTGTATCACAAACATGTCTACAAATACAGCGTTCGAAAAGTCACCCAAATCGCTCCCAACTAGTCAGAAACATTTAAAATAATGTTTCTAAGCAATTCAATGTATCTGCAGTGAATCTGTTGTTTAAATTTCCAATATTTTTCTTTTTCTCACTTTCTCCTGAAATGCCGCAGAAAATGAGCAAGTCTTGTGGCGTTTGTGGGACTGCATTACAATTGCCACTACAGTGTGGCTAAAAGTATCATTGTTTTGGGCATTAAATGCAACAAGCAGGATAAATTCACATACAGAATGTCTGTTTTCAAACTTTTGATTTTTGACCCTTTTTGAGCGACAGCCGCGCGGCTTAAGAAAAATGGCAAAATACGGCCATATTTTTTTCTCGAGGATACAACCAAACAACAATTTTCCTGCATTTCAAATGCATCCTATAGCACAGCAAATGCATCAGAAAATGTCTAGTTCTTTTTGAAACCCTAACCCTAACCCTAGGTCGGGCACTTTGGGAACTCAAATACTCTATCAAAAACATGTCTACAAATACAGCGTTCTAAAAGTCACCCAAATCACTCCCAACTAGTCAGAAACATTTAAAATAATGTTTCTAAGCAATTCAATGTATCTACAGTGAATCAGTTGTTTAAATTTCCAATATTTTTCTTTTTCTCACTTTCTCCTGAAATGGCGCAGAAAATGAGCAAGTCTTGTGGCGTTTGTGGGACTGCATTACAATTACCACTACAGTGTGGCTAAAAGTATCATTGTTTTGGGCATTAAATGCAACAAGCAGGATAAATTCACATACAGAATGTGTGTTTTCAAACTTTTGATTTTTGACCCTTTTTGAGCGACAGCCGCGCGGCTTAAGAAAAATGGCAAAATACGGCCATATTTTTTTCTCAAGGAGACAACCAAACAACAATTTTCCTGCATTTCAAATGCATCCTAAAGCACAGCAAATGTATCAGAAATGGTCTAGTTCTTATTGAAACCCTAACACTAACCCTAGGTCGGGCACTTTGGGAACTCAAATACTGTATCAAAAACATGTCTACAAATACAGCGTTCGAAAAGTCACCCAAATCGCTCCCAACTAGTCAGAAACATTTAAAATAATGTTTCTAAGCAATTCAATGTATCTACAGTGAATCTGTTGTTTAAATTTCCAATATTTTTCTTTTTCTCACTTTCTCCTGAAATGGCGCAGAAAATGAGCAAGTCTTGTGGCGTATGTGGGACTACATTACAATTACCACTACAGTGCGGCTAAAAGTATAATTGTTTTGGGCATTAAATGCAACAAGCAGGATAAATTCACATACAGAATGTGTGTTTTCAAACTTTTGTTTTTGACCCTTTTTGAGCGACAGCCGCGCGGCTTAAGAAAAATGGCAAAATACGGCCATATTTTTTTCTCGAGGATACAACCAAACAACAATTTTCCTGCATTTCAAATGCATCCTAAAGCACAGCAAATGCATCAGAAAATGTCTAGTTCTTTTTGAAACCCTAACCCTAACCCTAGGTCGGGCACTTTGGGAACTCAAATACTCTATCAAAAACATGTCTACAAATACAGCGTTCTAAAAGTCACCCAAATCACTCCCAACTAGTCAGAAACATTTAAAATAATGTTTCTAAGCAATTCAATGTATCTACAGTGAATCAGTTGTTTAAATTTCCAATATTTTTCTTTTTCTCACTTTCTCCTGAAATGGCGCAGAAAATGAGCAAGTCTTGTGGCGTTTGTGGGACTGCATTACACTTACCACTACAGTGTGGCTAAAAGTATCATTGTTTTGGGCATTAAATGCAACAAGCAGGATAAATTCACATACAGAATGTGTGTTTTCAAACTTTTGATTTTTGACCCTTTTTGAGCGACAGCCGCGAGGCTTAAGAAAAATGGCAAAATACGGCCATATTTTTTTCTCAAGGAAACAACCAAACAACAATTTTCCTGCATTTCAAATGCATCCTAAAGCACAGCAAATGCATCAGAAATGGTCTAGTTCTTATTGAAACCCTAACACTAACCCTAGGTCGGGCACTTTGGGAACTCAAATACTGTATCAAAAACATGTCTACAAATACAGCGTTCGAAAAGTCACCCAAATCGCTCCCATCTAGTCAGAAACATTTAAAATAATGTTTCTAAGCAATTCAATGTATCTACAGTGAATCTGTTGTTTAAATTTCCAATATTTTTCTTTTTCTCACTTTCTCCTGAAATGGCGCAGAAAATGAGCAAGTCTTGTGGTGTATGTGGGACTACATTACAATTACCACTACAGTGCGGCTAAAAGTATAATTGTTTTGGGCATTAAATGCAACAAGCAGGATAAATTCACATACAGAATGTGTGTTTTCAAACTTTTGATTTTTGACCCTTTTTGAGCGACAGCCACGCGGCTAATGAAAAATGGCAAAATACGGCCATATTTTTTTCTCGAGGAAACAACCAAACAACAATTTTCCTGCATTTCAAATGCATCCTAAAGCACAGCAAATGCATCAGAAACAGTCTAGTTCTTATTGAAACCCTAACACTAACCCTAGGTCGGGCACTTTGGGAACTCAAATACTGTATCAAAAACATGTCTACAAATACAGCGTTCGAAAAGTCTCCCAAATCACTCCGAACTAGTCAGAAACATTTAAAATAATGTTTCTAAGCAATTCAATGTATCTGCAGTAAATCTGTTGTTTAAATTTCCAATAGTTTTCTTTTTCTCACTTTCTCCTGAAATGGCGCAGAAAATGAGCAAGTCTTGTGGCGTTTTTGGGACTGCATTACAATTACCAATACAGTGTGGCTAAAAGTATCATTGTTTTGGGCATTAAATGCAACAAGCATGATAAATTCACATACAGAATGTCTGTTTTCAAAATTTGATTTTTGACCCTTTTTCAGCGACAGCCGCGCGGCTTAAGAAAAATGGCAAAATACGGCCATATTTTTTTCTCGAGGAAACAACCAAACAACAATTTTCCTGCATTTCAAATGCATCCTAAAGCACAGCAAATGCATCAGAAACGGTCTAGTTCTTATTGAAACCCTAACCCTAACCCTAGGTCGGGCACTTTGGGAACTCAAATACTGTATCAAAAGCATGTCGACAAATACAGCGTTCGAAAAGTCTCCCAAATCACTCCGAACTAGTCAGAAACATTTAAAATAATGTTTCTAAGCAATTCAATGTATCTGCAGTAAATCTGTTGTTTAAATTTCCAATAGTTTTCTTTTTCTCACTTTCTCCTGAAATGGCGCAGAAAATGAGCAAGTCTTGTGGCGTTTGTGGGACTGCATTACAATTACCACTACAGTGTGGCTAAAAGTATCATTGTTTTGGGCATTAAATGCAACAAGCAGGATAAATTCACATACAGAATGTCTGTTTTCAAAATTTGATTTTTGACCCTTTTTCAGCGACAGCCGCGCGGCTTAAGAAAAATGGCAAAATACGGCCATATTTTTTTCTCGAGGAAACAACCAAACAACAATTTTCCTGCATTTCAAATGCATCCTAAAGCACAGCAAATGCATCAGAAACGGTCTAGTTCTTTTTGAAACCCTAACCCTAACCCTAGGTCGGGCACTTTGGGAACTCAAATACTGTATCAAAAACATGTCTACAAATACAGCGTTCGAAAAGTCACCCAAATCGCTCCCAACTAGTCAGAAACATTTAAAATAATGTTTCTAAGCAATTCAATGTATCTGCAGTGAATCTGTTGTTTAAATTTCCAATATTTTTCTTTTTCTCACTTTCTCCTGAAATGGCGCAGAAAATGAGCAAGTCTTGTGGCGTTTGTGGGACTGCATTACAATTGCCACTACAGTGTGGTTAAAAGTATCATTGTTTTGAGCATTAAATGCAACAAGCAGGATAAATTCACATACAGAATGTCTGTTTTCAAACGTTTGATTTTTGACCCTTTTTGAGCGACAGCCGCGCGGCTTAAGAAAAATGGCAAAATACGGCCATATTTTTTTCTCGAGGATACAACCAAACAACAATTTTCCTGCATTTCAAATGCATCCTAAAGCACAGCAAATGCATCAGAAACAGTCTAGTTCTTATTGAAACCCTAACACTAACCCTAGGTCGGGCACTTTGGGAACTCAAATACTGTATCAAAAACATGTCTACAAATACAGCGTTCGAAAAGTCACCCAAATCGCTCCCAACTAGTCAGAAACATTTAAAATAATGTTTCTAAGCAATTCAATGTATCTGCAGTGAATCTGTTGTTTAAATTTCCAATATTTTTCTTTTTCTCACTTTCTCCTGAAATGGCGCAGAAAATGAGCAAGTCTTGTGGCGTATGTGGGACTACATTACAATTACCACTACAGTGTGGCTAAAAGTAAAATTGTTTTGGGCATTAAATGCAACAAGCAGGATAAATTCACATACAGAATGTGTGTTTTCAAAATTTGATTTTTGACCCTTTTTGAGCGACAGCCGCACGGCTTAAGAAAAATGGCAAAATACGGCCATATTTTTTTCTCGAGGAAACAACCAAACAACAATTTTCCTGCATTTCAAATGCATCCTAAAGCACAGCAAATGCATCAGAAACGGTCTAGTTCTTTTTGAAACCCTAACCCTAACCCTAGGTCGGGCACTTTGGGAACTCAAATACTGTATCAAAAACATGTCTACAAATACAGCGTTCGAAAAGTCACCCAAATCGCTCCCAACTAGTCAGAAACATTTAAAATAATGTTTCTAAGCAATTCAATGTATCTGCAGTGAATCTGTTGTTTAAATTTCCAATATTTTTCTTTTTCTCACTTTCTCCTGAAATGGCGCAGAAAATGAGCAAGTCTTGTGGCGTTTGTGGGACTGCATTACAATTGCCACTACAGTGTGGTTAAAAGTATCATTGTTTTGAGCATTAAATGCAACAAGCAGGATAAATTCACATACAGAATGTCTGTTTTCAAACGTTTGATTTTTGACCCTTTTTGAGCGACAGCCGCGCGGCTTAAGAAAAATGGCAAAATACGGCCATATTTTTTTCTCGAGGATACAACCAAACAACAATTTTCCTGCATTTCAAATGCATCCTAAAGCACAGCAAATGCATCAGAAACAGTCTAGTTCTTATTGAAACCCTAACACTAACCCTAGGTCGGGCACTTTGGGAACTCAAATACTGTATCAAAAACATGTCTACAAATACAGCGTTCGAAAAGTCACCCAAATCGCTCCCAACTAGTCAGAAACATTTAAAATAATGTTTCTAAGCAATTCAATGTATCTGCAGTGAATCTGTTGTTTAAATTTCCAATATTTTTCTTTTTCTCACTTTCTCCTGAAATGGCGCAGAAAATGAGCAAGTCTTGTGGCGTATGTGGGACTACATTACAATTACCACTACAGTGTGGCTAAAAGTATCATTGTTTTGGGCATTAAATGCAACAAGCAGGATAAATTCACATACAGAATGTGTGTTTTCAAAATTTGATTTTTGACCCTTTTTGAGCGACAGCCGCACGGCTTAAGAAAAATGGCAAAATACGGCCATATTTTTTTCTCGAGGAAACAACCAAACAACAATTTTCCTGCATTTCAAATGCATCCTAAAGCTCAGCAAATGCATCAGAAACGGTCTAGTTCTTAATGAAACCCTAACCCTAACCCTAGGTCGGGCACTTTGGGAACTCAAATACTGTATCAAAAACATGTCTACAAATACAGCGTTCGAAAAGTCTCCCAAATCACTCCGAACTAGTCAGAAACATTTAAAATAATGTTTCTAAGCAATTCAATGTATCTGCAGTAAATCTGTTGTTTAAATTTCCAATAGTTTCTTTTTCTCACTTTCTCCTGAAATGGCGCAGAAAATGAGCAAGTCTTGTGGCGTTTTTGGGACTGCATTACAATTACCACTACAGTGTGGCTAAAAGTATCATTGTTTTGGGCATTAAATGCAACAAGCAGGATAAATTCACATACAGAATGTCTGTTTTCAAAATTTGATTTTTGACCCTTTTTCAGCGACAGCCGCGCGGCTTAAGAAAAATGGCAAAATACGGCCATATTTTTTTCTCGAGGATACAACCAAACAACAATTTTCCTGCATTTCAAATGCATCCTAAAGCACAGCAAATGCATCAGAAAATGTCTAGTTCTTTTTGAAACCCTAACCCTAACCCTAGGTCGGGCACTTTGGGAACTCAAATACTCTATCAAAAACATGTCTACAAATACAGCGTTCTAAAAGTCACCCAAATCACTCCCAACTAGTCAGAAACATTTAAAATAATGTTTCTAAGCAATTCAATGTATCTACAGTGAATCAGTTGTTTAAATTTCCAATATTTTTCTTTTTCTCACTTTCTCCTGAAATGGCGCAGAAAATGAGCAAGTCTTGTGGCGTTTGTGGGACTGCATTACACTTACCACTACAGTGTGGCTAAAAGTATCATTGTTTTGGGCATTAAATGCAACAAGCAGGATAAATTCACATACAGAATGTGTGTTTTCAAACTTTTGATTTTTGACCCTTTTTGAGCGACAGCCGCGCGGCTTAAGAAAAATGGCAAAATACGGCCATATTTTTTTCTCGAGGATACAACCAAACAACAATTTTCCTGCATTTCAAATGCATCCTAAAGCACAGCAAATGCATCAGAAAATGTCTAGTTCTTTTTGAAACCCTAACCCTAACCCTAGGTCGGGCACTTTGGGAACTCAAATACTGTATCAAAAACATGTCTACAAATACAGCGTTCGAAAAGTCACCCAAATCGCTCCCAACTAGTCAGAAACATTTAAAATAATGTTTCTAAGCAATTCAATGTATCTACAGTGAATCTGTTGTTTAAATTTCCAATATTTTTCTTTTTCTCACTTTCTCCTGAAATGGCGCAGAAAATGAGCAAGTCTTGTGGCGTATGTGGGACTACATTACAATTACCACTACAGTGCGGCTAAAAGTATAATTGTTTTGGGCATTAAATGCAACAAGCAGGATAAATTCACATACAGAATGTGTGTTTTCAAACTTTTGATTTTTGACCCTTTTTGAGCGACAGCCACGCGGCTAAAGAAAAATGGCAAAATACGGCCATATTTTTTTCTCGAGGAAACAACCAAACAACAATTTTCCTGCATTTCAAATGCATCCTAAAGCTCAGCAAATGCATCAGAAACGGTCTAGTTCTTAATGAAACCCTAACCCTAACCCTAGGTCGGGCACTTTGGGAACTCAAATACTGTATCAAAAACATGTCTACAAATACAGCGTTCGAAAAGTCTCCCAAATCACTCCGAACTAGTCAGAAACATTTAAAATAATGTTTCTAAGCAATTCAATGTATCTGCAGTAAATCTGTTGTTTAAATTTCCAATAGTTTCTTTTTCTCACTTTCTCCTGAAATGGCGCAGAAAATGAGCAAGTCTTGTGGCGTTTTTGGGACTGCATTACAATTACCACTACAGTGTGGCTAAAAGTATCATTGTTTTGGGCATTAAATGCAACAAGCAGGATAAATTCACATACAGAATGTCTGTTTTCAAAATTTGATTTTTGACCCTTTTTCAGCGACAGCCGCGAGGCTTAAGAAAAATGGCAAAATACGGCCATATTTTGTTCTCGAGGAAACAACCAAACAACAATTTTCCTGCATTTCAAATGCATCCTAAAGCACAGCAAATGCATCAGAAACGGTCTAGTTCTTATTGAAACCCTAACCCTAACCCTAGGTCGGGCACTTTGGGAACTCAAATACTGTATCAAAAACATGTCGACAAATACAGCGTTCGAAAAGTCTCCCAAATCACTCCGAACTAGTCAGAAACATTTAAAATAATGTTTCTAAGCAATTCAATGTATCTGCAGTAAATCTGTTGTTTAAATTTCCAATAGTTTTCTTTTTCTCACTTTCTCCTGAAATGGCGCAGAAAATGAGCAAGTCTTGTGGCGTTTTTGGGACTGCATTACAATTACCACTACAGTGTGGCTAAAAGTATCATTGTTTTGGGCATTAAATGCAACAAGCAGGATAAATTCACAAACAGAATGTCTGTTTTCAAAATTTGATTTTTGACCCTTTTTCAGCGACAGCCGCGCGGCTTAAGAAAAATGGCAAAATACGGCCATATTTTTTTCTCGAGGAAACAACCAAACAACAATTTTCCTGCATTTCAAATGCATCCTAAAGCACAGCAAATGCATCAGAAACGGTCTAGTTCTTATTGAAATCCTAACCCTAACCCTAGGTCGGGCACTTTGGGAACTCAAATACTGTATCAAAAACATGTCTACAAATACAGCGTTCGAAAAGTCACCCAAATCGCTCCCAACTAGTCAGAAACATTTAAATTAATGTTTCTAAGCAATTCAATGTATCTGCAGTGAATCTGTTGTTTAAATTTCCATTATTTTTCTTTTTCTCACTTTCTCCTGAAATGGCGCAGAAAATGAGCAAGTCTTGTGGCGTTTGTGGGACTGCATTACAATTACCACTACAGTGTGGCTAAAAGTATCATTGTTTTGGCCATTAAATGCAACAAGCAGGATAAATTCACATACAGAATGTATGTTTTCAAACTTTTGATTTTTGACCCTTTTTGAGCGACAGCCGCGCGGCTTAAGAAAAATGGCAAAATACGGCCATATTTTTTTCTCGAGGAAACAACCAAACAACAATTTTCCTGCATTTCGAATGCATCCTAAAGCACAGCAAATGCATCAGAAACGGTCTAGTTCTTATTGAAACCCTAACCCTAACCCTAGGTCGGGCACTTTGGGAACTCAAATACTGTATCAAAAACATGTCTACAAATACAGCGTTCGAAAAGTCACCCAAATCACTCCCAACTAGTCAGAAACATTTAAAATAATGTTTCTAAGCAATTCAATGTATCTGCAGTGAATCTGTTGTTTAAATTTCCAATATTTTTCTTTTTCTCACTTTCTCCTGAAATGGCGCAGAAAATGAGCAAGTCTTGTGGCGTTTGTGGGACTGCATTACAATTACCACTACAGTGTTTCTAAAAGTATCATTGTTTTGGGCATTAAATGCAACAAGCAGGATAAATTCACATACAGAATGTGTGTTTTCAAACTTTTGATTTTTGACCCTTTTTGAGCGACAGCCGCGCGGCTTAAGAAAAATGGCAAAATACGGCCATATTTTTTTCTCGAGGATACAACCAAACAACAATTTTCCTGCATTTCAAATGCATCCTAAAGCACAGCAAATGCATCAGAAAATGTCTAGTTCTTTTTGAAACCCTAACCCTAACCCTAGGTCGGGCACTTTGGGAACTCAAATACTGTATCAAAAACATGTCTACAAATACAGCGTTCGAAAAGTCACCCAAATCGCTCCCAACTAGTCAGAAACATTTAAAATAATGTTTCTAAGCAATTCAATGTATCTACAGAGAATCTGTTGTTTATATTTCCAATATTTTTCTTTTTCTCACTTTCTCCTGAAATGGCGCAGAAAATGAGAAAGTCTTGTGGCGTTTTTGGGACTGCATTACAATTACCACTACAGTGTGGCTAAAAGTATCATTGTTTTGGGCATTAAATGCAACAAGCAGGATAAATTCACATACAGAATGTGTGTTTTCAAACTTTTGATTTTTGACCCTTTTTGAGCGACAGCCGCGCGGCTTAAGAAAAATGGCAAAATACGGCCATATTTTTTTCTCGAGGAAACAACCAAACAACAATTTTCCTGCATTTCAAATGCATCCTAAAGCACAGCAAATGCATCAGAAACGGTCTAGTTCTTATTGAAACCCTAACCCTAACCCTAGGTCGGGCACTTTGGGAACTCAAATACTGTATCAAAAACATGTCTACAAATACAGCGTTCGAAAAGTCACCCAAATCGCTCCCAACTAGTCAGAAACATTTAAAATAATGTTTCTAAGCAATTCAATGTATCTGCAGTGAATCTGTTGTTTAAATTTCCAATATTTTTCTTTTTCTCACTTTCTCCTGAAATGGCGCAGAAAATGAGCAAGTCTTGTGGCGTTTGTGGGACTGCATTACAATTGCCACTACAGTGTGGCTAAAAGTATCATTGTTTTGAGCATTAAATGCAACAAGCAGGATAAATTCACATACAGAATGTCTGTTTTCAAACGTTTGATTTTTGACCCTTTTTGAGCGACAGCCGCGCGGCTTAAGAAAAATGGCAAAATACGGCCATATTTTTTTCTCGAGGATACAACTAAACAACAATTTTCCTGCATTTCAAATGCATCCTAAAGCACAGCAAATGCATCAGAAAATGTCTAGTTCTTTTTGAAACCCTAACCCTAACCCTAGGTCGGGCACTTTGGGAACTCAAATACTGTATCAAAAACATGTCTACAAATACAGCGTTCGAAAAGTCACCCAAATCGCTCCCAACTAGTCAGAAACATTTAAAATAATGTTTCTAAGCAATTCAATGTATCTACAGTGAATCTGTTGTTTAAATTTCCAATAGTTTCTTTTTCTCACTTTCTCCTGAAATGACGCAGAAAATGAGCAAGTCTTGTGGCGTTTTTGGGACTGCATTACAATTACCACTACAGTGTGGCTAAAAGTATCATTGTTTTGGGCATTAAATGCAACAAGCAGGATAAATTCACATACAGAATGTCTGTTTTCAAAATTTGATTTTTGACCCTTTTTCAGCGACAGCCGCGCGGCTTAAGAAAAATGGCAAAATACGGCCATATTTTGTTCTCGAGGAAACAACCAAACAACAATTTTCCTGCATTTCAAATGCATCCTAAAGCACAGCAAATGCATCAGAAACGGTCTAGTTCTTATTGAAACCCTAACCCTAACCCTAGGTCGGGCACTTTGGGAACTCAAATACTGTATCAAAAACATGTCGACAAATACAGCGTTCGAAAAGTCTCCCAAATCACTCCGAACTAGTCAGAAACATTTAAAATAATGTTTCTAAGCAATTCAATGTATCTGCAGTAAATCTGTTGTTTAAATTTCCAATAGTTTCTTTTTCTCACTTTCTCCTGAAATGGCGCAGAAAATGAGCAAGTCTTGCGGCGTTTGTGGGACTGCATTACAATTACCACTACAGTGTTTCTAAAAGTATCATTGTTTTGGGCATTAAATGCAACAAGCAGGATAAATTCACATACAGAATGTGTGTTTTCAAACTTTTGATTTTTGACCCTTTTTGAGCGACAGCCGCGCGGCTTAAGAAAAATGGCAAAATACGGCCATATTTTTTTCTCGAGGATACAACCAAACAACAATTTTCCTGCATTTCAAATGCATCCTAAAGCACAGCAAATGCATCAGAAAATGTCTAGTTCTTTTTGAAACCCTAACCCTAACCCTAGGTCGGGCACTTTGGGAACTCAAATACTCTATCAAAAACATGTCTACAAATACAGCGTTCTAAAAGTCACCCAAATCACTCCCAACTAGTCAGAAACATTTAAAATAATGTTTCTAAGCAATTCAATGTATCTACAGTGAATCAGTTGTTTAAATTTCCAATATTTTTCTTTTTCTCACTTTCTCCTGAAATGGCGCAGAAAATGAGCAAGTCTTGTGGCGTTTGTGGGACTGCATTACAATTACCACTACAGTGTGGCTAAAAGTATCATTGTTTTGGGCATTAAATGCAACAAGCAGGATAAATTCACATACAGAATGTGTGTTTTCAAACTTTTGATTTTTGACCCTTTTTGAGCGACAGCCGCGCGGCTTAAGAAAAATGGCAAAATACGGCCATATTTTTTTCTCAAGGAAACAACCAAACAACAATTTTCCTGCATTTCAAATGCATCCT
This sequence comes from Atractosteus spatula, assembly GCF_055471065.1. Lineage (NCBI taxonomy): Eukaryota > Metazoa > Chordata > Actinopteri > Semionotiformes > Lepisosteidae > Atractosteus > Atractosteus spatula. The sequence goes on from NC_142718.1 coordinate 30,130,087, forward strand.
AAAGCACAGCAAATGCATCAGAAACGGTCTAGTTCTTATTGAAACCCTAACCCTAACCCTAGGTCGGGCACTTTGGGAACTCAAATACTGTATCAAAAACATGTCGACAAATACAGCGTTCGAAAAGTCTCCCAAATCACTCCGAACTAGTCAGAAACATTTAAAATAATGTTTCTAAGCAATTCAATGTATCTGCAGTAAATCTGTTGTTTAAATTTCCAATAGTTTCTTTTTCTCACTTTCTCCTGAAATGGCGCAGAAAATGAGCAAGTCTTGCGGCGTTTGTGGGACTGCATTACAATTACCACTACAGTGTTTCTAAAAGTATCATTGTTTTGGGCATTAAATGCAACAAGCAGGATAAATTCACATACAGAATGTGTGTTTTCAAACTTTTGATTTTTGACCCTTTTTGAGCGACAGCCGCGCGGCTTAAGAAAAATGGCAAAATACGGCCATATTTTTTTCTCGAGGATACAACCAAACAACAATTTTCCTGCATTTCAAATGCATCCTAAAGCACAGCAAATGCATCAGAAAATGTCTAGTTCTTTTTGAAACCCTAACCCTAACCCTAGGTCGGGCACTTTGGGAACTCAAATACTCTATCAAAAACATGTCTACAAATACAGCGTTCTAAAAGTCACCCAAATCACTCCCAACTAGTCAGAAACATTTAAAATAATGTTTCTAAGCAATTCAATGTATCTACAGTGAATCAGTTGTTTAAATTTCCAATATTTTTCTTTTTCTCACTTTCTCCTGAAATGGCGCAGAAAATGAGCAAGTCTTGTGGCGTTTGTGGGACTGCATTACAATTACCACTACAGTGTGGCTAAAAGTATCATTGTTTTGGGCATTAAATGCAACAAGCAGGATAAATTCACATACAGAATGTGTGTTTTCAAACTTTTGATTTTTGACCCTTTTTGAGCGACAGCCGCGCGGCTTAAGAAAAATGGCAAAATACGGCCATATTTTTTTCTCAAGGAAACAACCAAACAACAATTTTCCTGCATTTCAAATGCATCCTAAAGCACAGCAAATGCATCAGAAATGGTCTAGTTCTTATTGAAACCCTAACACTAACCCTAGGTCGGGCACTTTGGGAACTCAAATACTGTATCAAAAACATGTCTACAAATACAACGTTCGAAAAGTCACCCAAATCGCTCCCAACTAGTCAGAAACATTTAAATTAATGTTTCTAAGCAATTCAATGTATCTGCAGTGAATCTGTTGTTTAAATTTCCAATATTTTTCTTTTTCTCACTTTCTCCTGAAATGGCGCAGAAAATGAACAAGTCTTGTGGCGTTTGTGGGACTGCATTACAATTACCACTACAGTGTGGCTAAAAGTATCATTGTTTTGGGCATTAAATGCAACAAGCAGGATAAATTCACATACAGAATGTGTGTTTTCAAAATTTGATTTTTGACCCTTTTTGAGCGACAGCCGCACGGCTTAAGAAAAATGGTAAAATACGGCCATATTTTTTTCTCGAGGAAACAACCAAACAACAATTTTCCTGCATTTCAAATGCATCCTAAAGCTCAGCAAATGCATCAGAAACGGTCTAGTTCTTATTGAAATCCTAACCCTAACCCTAGGTCGGGCACTTTGGGAACTCAAATACTGTATCAAAAACATGTCTACAAATACAGCGTTCGAAAAGTCACCCAAATCGCTCCCAACTAGTCAGAAACATTTAAAATAATGTTTCTAAGCAATTCAATGTATCTACAGTGAATCTGTTGTTTAAATTTCCAATATTTTTCTTTTTCTCACTTTCTCCTGAAATGGCGCAGAAAATGACCAAGTCTTGTGGCGTATGTTTGACTACATTACAATTACCACTACAGTGCGGCTAAAAGTATAATTGTTTTGGGCATTAAATGCAACAAGCAGGATAAATTCACATACAGAATGTGTGTTTTCAAACTTTTGATTTTTGACCCTTTTTGAGCGACAGCCACGCGGCTAAAGAAAAATGGCAAAATACGGCCATATTTTTTTCTCGAGGAAACAACCAAACAACAATTTTCCTGCATTTCAAATGCATCCTAAAGCACAGCAAATGCATCAGAAACAGTCTAGTTCTTATTGAAACCCTAACACTAACCCTAGGTCGGGCACTTTGGGAACTCAAATACTGTATCAAAAACATGTCTACAAATACAGCGTTCGAAAAGTCACCCAAATCGCTCCCAACTAGTCAGAAACATTTAAAATAATGTTTCTAAGCAATTCAATGTATCTACAGTGAATCTGTTGTTTAAATTTCCAATATTTTTCTTTTTCTCACTTTCTCCTGAAATGGCGCAGAAAATGAGCAAGTCTTGTGGCGTATGTGGGACTACATTACAATTACCACTACAGTGTGGCTAAAAGTATCATTGTTTTGGGCATTAAATGCAACAAGCAGGATAAATTCACATACAGAATGTGTGTTTTCAAAATTTGATTTTTGACCCTTTTTGAGCGACAGCCGCACGGCTTAAGAAAAATGGCAAAATACGGCCATATTTTTTTCTCGAGGAAACAACCAAACAACAATTTTCCTGCATTTCAAATGCATCCTAAAGCTCAGCAAATGCATCAGAAACGATCTAGTTCTTAATGAAACCCTAACCCTAACCCTAGGTCGGGCACTTTGGGAACTCAAATACTGTATCAAAAACATGTCTACAAATACAGCGTTCGAAAAGTCTCCCAAATCACTCCGAACTAGTCAGAAACATTTAAAATAATGTTTCTAAGCAATTCAATGTATCTGCAGTAAATCTGTTGTTTAAATTTCCAATAGTTTCTTTTTCTCACTTTCTCCTGAAATGGCGCAGAAAATGAGCAAGTCTTGTGGCGTTTTTGGGACTGCATTACAATTACCACTACAGTGTGGCTAAAAGTATCATTGTTTTGGGCATTAAATGCAACAAGCAGGATAAATTCACATACAGAATGTCTGTTTTCAAAATTTGATTTTTGACCCTTTTTCAGCGACAGCCGCGCGGCTTAAGAAAAATGGCAAAACACGGCCATATTTTTTTCTCGAGGAAACAACCAAACAACAATTTTCCTGCATTTCAAATGCATCCTAAAGCACAGCAAATGCATCAGAAACGGTCTAGTTCTTATTGAAATCCTAACCCTAACCCTAGGTCGGGCACTTTGGGAACTCAAATACTGTATCAAAAACATGTCTACAAATACAGCGTTCGAAAAGTCACCCAAATCGCTCCCAACTAGTCAGAAACATTTAAATTAATGTTTCTAAGCAATTCAATGTATCTGCAGTGAATCTGTTGTTTAAATTTCCAATATTTTTCTTTTTCTCACTTTCTCCTGAAATGGCGCAGAAAATGAGCAAGTCTTGTGGCGTTTGTGGGACTGCATTACAATTACCACTACAGTGTGGCTAAAAGTATCATTGTTTTGGGCATTAAATGCAACAAGCAGGATAAATTCACATACAGAATGTGTGTTTTCAAACTTTTTATTTTTGACCCTTTTTGAGCGACAGCCGCGCGGCTTAAGAAAAATGGCAAAATACGGCAATATTTTTTTCTCGAGGAAACAACCAAACAACAATTTTCCTGCATTTCAAATGCATCCTAAAGCACAGCAAATGCATCAGAAATGGTCTAGTTCTTATTGAAACCCTAACACTAACCCTAGGTCGGGCACTTTGGGAACTCAAATACTGTATCAAAAACATGTCTACAAATACAGCGTTCGAAAAGTCACCCAAATCGCTCCCAACTAGTCAGAAACATTTAAATTAATGTTTCTAAGCAATTCAATGTATCTGCAGTGAATCTGTTGTTTAAATTTCCAATATTTTTCTTTTTCTCACTTTCTCCTGAAATGGCGCAGAAAATGAACAAGTCTTGTGGCGTTTGTGGGACTGCATTACAATTACCACTACAGTGTGGCTAAAAGTATCATTGTTTTGGGCATTAAATGCAACAAGCAGGATAAATTCACATACAGAATGTGTGTTTTCAAAATTTGATTTTTGACCCTTTTTGAGCGACAGCCGCACGGCTTAAGAAAAATGGTAAAATACGGCCATATTTTTTTCTCGAGGAAACAACCAAACAACAATTTTCCTGCATTTCAAATGCATCCTAAAGCTCAGCAAATGCATCAGAAACGGTCTAGTTCTTATTGAAATCCTAACCCTAACCCTAGGTCGGGCACTTTGGGAACTCAAATACTGTATCAAAAACATGTCTACAAATACAGCGTTCGAAAAGTCACCCAAATCGCTCCCAACTAGTCAGAAACATTTAAAATAATGTTTCTAAGCAATTCAATGTATCTACAGAGAATCTGTTGTTTATATTTCCAATATTTTTCTTTTTCTCACTTTCTCCTGAAATGGCGCAGAAAATGAGAAAGTCTTGTGGCGTTTTTGGGACTGCATTACAATTACCACTACAGTGTGGCTAAAAGTATCATTGTTTTGGGCATTAAATGCAACAAGCAGGATAAATTCACATACAGAATGTGTGTTTTCAAACTTTTGATTTTAGACCCTTTTTGAGCGACAGCCGCGCGGCTAAAGAAAAATGGCAAAATACGGCCATATTTTTTTCTCGAGGAAACAACCAAACAACAATTTTCCTGCATTTCAAATGCATCCTAAAGCACAGCAAATGCATCAGAAACAGTCTAGTTCTTATTGAAACCCTAACACTAACCCTAGGTCGGGCACTTTGGGAACTCAAATACTGTATCAAAAACATGTCTACAAATACAGCGTTCGAAAAGTCACCGAAATCGCTCCCAACTAGTCAGAAACATTTAAATTAATGTTTCTAAGCAATTCAATGTATCTGCAGTGAATCTGTTGTTTAAATTTCCAATATTTTTCTTTTTCTCACTTTCTCCTGAAATGGCGCAGAAAATGAGCAAGTCTTGTGGCGTTTGTGGGACTGCATTACAATTACCACTACAGTGTGGCTAAAAGTATCATTGTTTTGGGCATTAAATGCAACAAGCAGGATAAATTCACATACAGAATGTCTGTTTTCAAAATTTGATTTTTGACCCTTTTTCAGCAACAGCCGCACGGCTTAAGAAAAATGGCAAAATACGGCCATATTTTTTTCTCGAGGAAACAACCAAACAACAATTTTCCTGCATTTCAAATGCATCCTAAAGCTCAGCAAATGCATCAGAAACGGTCTAGTTCTTAATGAAACCCTAACCCTAACCCTAGGTCGGGCACTTTGGGAACTCAAATACTGTATCAAAAACATGTCTACAAATACAGCGTTCGAAAAGTCACCCAAATCGCTCCCAACTAGTCAGAAACATTTAAAATAATGTTTCTAAGCAATTCAATGTATCTGCAGTGAATCTGTTGTTTAAATTTCCAATATTTTTCTTTTTCTCACTTTCTCCTGAAATGGCGCAGAAAATGAGCAAGTCTTGTGGCGTTTGTGGGACTGCATTACAATTACCACTACAGTGTGGCTAAAAGTATCATTGTTTTGGGCATTAAATGCAACAAGCAGGATAAATTCACATACAGAATGTGTGTTTTCAAACTTTTGATTTTTGACCCTTTTTGAGCGACAGCCGCGCGGCTTAAGAAAAATGGCAAAATACGGCCATATTTTTTTCTCGAGGAAACAACCAAACAACAATTTTCCTACATTTCAAATGCATCCTAAAGCACAGCAAATGCATCAGAAACGGTCTAGATCTTTTTGAAACCCTAACCCTAACCCTAGGTCGGGCACTTTGGGAACTCAAATACTGTATCAAAAACATGTCTACAAATACAGCGTTCGAAAAGTCACCCAAATCACTCCGAACTAGTCAGAAACATTTAAAATAATGTTTCTAAGCAATTCAATGTATCTGCAGTAAATCTGTTGTTTAAATTTCCAATAGTTTTCTTTTTCTCACTTTCTCCTGAAATGGCGCAGAAAATGAGCAAGTCTTGTGGCGTTTGTGGGACTGCATTAAAATTACCACTACAGTGTGGCTAAAAGTATCATTGTTTTGGGCATTAAATGCAACAAGCAGGATAAATTCACATATAGAATGTCTGTTTTCAAACTTTTGATTTTTGACCCTTTTTGAGCGACAGCCACGCGGCTTAAGAAAAATGGCAAAATACGGCCATATTTTTTTCTCGAGGAAACAACCAAACAACAATTTTCCTGCATTTCAAATGCATCCTAAAGCACAGCAAATGCATCAGAAACGGTCTAGTTCTCATTGAAAACCTAACCCTAACCCTAGGTCGGGCACTTTGGGAACTCAAATACTGTATCAAAAACATGTCGACAAATACAGCGTTCGAAAAGTCACCCAAATCGCTCCCAACTAGTCAGAAACATTTAAAATAATGTTTCTAAGCAATTCAATGTATCTGCAGTGAATCTGTTGTTTAAATTACCAATATTTTTCTTTTTCTCACTTTCTCCTGAAATGGCGCAGAAAATCAGCAAGTCTTGTGGCGTTTGTGGAACTGCATTACAATTACCACTACAGTGTGGCTAAAAGTATCATTGTTTTGGGCATTAAATGCAACAAGCAGGATAAATTCACATACAAAATGTGTGTTTTCAAAATTTGATTTTTGACCCTTTTTCAGCGACAGCCGCGCGGCTTAAGAAAAATGGCAAAATACGGCCATATTTTTTTCTCGAGGAAACAACCAAACAACAATTTTCCTGCATTTCAAATGCATCCTAAAGCACAGCAAATGCATCAGAAACGGTCTAGTTCTCATTGAAACCCTAACCCTAACCCTAGGTCGGGCACTTTTGGAACTCAAATACTGTATCAAAAACATGTCTACAAATACAGCGTTCGAAAAGTCTCCCAAATCACTCCGAACTAGTCAGAAACATTTAAAATAATGTTTCTAAGCAATTCAATGTATCTGCAGTAAATCTGTTGTTTAAATTTCCAATAGTTTTCTTTTTCTCACTTTCTCCTGAAATGGCGCAGAAAATGAGCAAGTCTTGTGGCGTTTTTGGGACTGCATTACAATTACCACTACAGTGTGGCTAAAAGTATCATTGTTTTGGGCATTAAATGCAACAAGCAGGATAAATTCACATACAGAATGTCTGTTTTCAAAATTTGATTTTTGACCCTTTTTCAGCGACAGCCGCGCGGCTTAAGAAAAATGGCAAAATACGGCCATATTTTTTTCTCGAGGAAACAACCAAACAACAATTTTCCTGCATTTCAAATGCATCCTAAAGCTCAGCAAATGCATCAGAAACAGACTAGTTCTTATTGAAACCCTAACCCTAGGTCGGGCACTTTGGGAACTCAAATACTGTATCAAAAACATATCTACAAATACAGCGTTCGAAAAGTCTCCCAAATCACTCCGAACTAGTCAGAAACATTTAAAATAATCTTTCTAAGCAATTCAATGTATCTGCAGTAAATCTGTTGTTTAAATTTCCAATAGTTTTCTTTTTCTCACTTTCTCCTGAAATGGCGTAGAAAATGAACAAGTCTTGTGGCGTTTTTGGGACTGCATTACAATTACCACTACAGTTTGGCTAAAAGTATCATTGTTTTGGGCATTAAATGCAACAAGCAGGATAAATTCACATACAGAATGTGTGTTTTCAAAATTTGATTTTTGACCCTTTTTCAGCGACAGCCGCGCGGCTTAAGAAAAATGGCAAAATACGGCAATATTTTTTTCTCGAGGAAACAACCAAACAACAATTTTCCTGCATTTCAAATGCATCCTAAAGCACAGCAAATGCATCAGAAACGGTCTAGTTCTTATTGAAACCCTAACCCTAACCCTAGGTCGGGCACTTTGGGAACTCAAATACTGTATCAAAAACATGTCGACAAATACAGCGTTCGAAAAGTCTCCCAAATCACTCCGAACTAGTCAGAAACATTTAAAATAATGTTTCTAAGCAATTCAATGTATCTGCAGTAAATCTGTTGTTTAAATTTCCAATAGTTTTCTTTTTCTCACTTTCTCCTGAAATGGCGAAGAAAATGAGCAAGTCTTGTGGCGTTTTTGGGACTGCATTACAATTACCACTACAGTGTGGCTAAAAGTATCATTGTTTTGGGCATTAAATGCAACAAGCAGGATAAATTCACATACAGAATGTCTGTTTTCAAAATTTGATTTTTGACCCTTTTTCAGCGACAGCCGCGCGGCTTAAGAAAAATGGCAAAATACGGCCATATTTTTTTCTCGAGGAAACAACCAAACAACAATTTTCCTGCATTTCAAATGCATCCTAAAGCACAGCAAATGCATCAGAAACGGTCTAGTTCTCATTGAAACCCTAACCCTAACCCTAGGTCGGGCACTTTGGGAACTCAAATACTGTATCAAAAACATGTCGACAAATACAGCGTTCGAAAAGTCACCCAAATCGCTCCCAACTAGTCAGAAACATTTAAAATAATGTTTCTAAGCAATTCAATGTATCTGCAGTGAATCTGTTGTTTAAATTACCAATATTTTTCTTTTTCTCACTTTCTCCTGAAATGGCGCAGAAAATCAGCAAGTCTTGTGGCGTTTGTGGAACTGCATTACAATTACCACTACAGTGTGGCTAAAAGTATCATTGTTTTGGGCATTAAATGCAACAAGCAGGATAAATTCACATACAGAATGTGTGTTTTCAAAATTTGATTTTTGACCCTTTTTGAGCGACAGCCGCACGGCTTAAGAAAAATGGCAAAATACGGCCATATTTTTTTCTCGAGGAAACAACCAAACAACAATTTTCCTGCATTTCAAATGCATCCTAAAGCTCAGCAAATGCATCAGAAACGGTCTAGTTCTTAATGAAACCCTAACCCTAACCCTAGGTCGGGCACTTTGGGAACTCAAATACTGTATCAAAAACATATCTACAAATACAGCGTTCGAAAAGTCTCCCAAATCACTCCGAACTAGTCAGAAACATTTAAAATAATCTTTCTAAGCAATTCAATGTATCTGCAGTAAATCTGTTGTTTAAATTTCCAATAGTTTTCTTTTTCTCACTTTCTCCTGAAATGGCGTAGAAAATGAACAAGTCTTGTGGCGTTTTTGGGACTGCATTACAATTACCACTACAGTTTGGCTAAAAGTATCATTGTTTTGGGCATTAAATGCAACAAGCAGGATAAATTCACATACAGAATGTGTGTTTTCAAAATTTGATTTTTGACCCTTTTTCAGCGACAGCCGCGCGGCTTAAGAAAAATGGCAAAATACGGCCATATTTTTTTCTCGAGGAAACAACCAAACAACAATTTTCCTGCATTTCAAATGCATCCTAAAACACAGCAAATGCATCAGAAACGGTCTAGTTCTTATTGAAACCCTAACCCTAACCCTAGGTCGGGCACTTTGGGAACTCAAATACTGTATCAAAAACATGTCGACAAATACAGCGTTCGAAAAGTCTCCCAAATCACTCCGAACTAGTCAGAAACATTTAAAATAATGTTTCTAAGCAATTCAATGTATCTGCAGTAAATCTGTTGTTTAAATTTCCAATAGTTTTCTTTTTCTCACTTTCTCCTGAAATGGCGAAGAAAATGAGCAAGTCTTGTGGCGTTTTTGGGACTGCATTACAATTACCACTACAGTGTGGCTAAAAGTATCATTGTTTTGGGCATTAAATGCAACAAGCAGGATAAATTCACATACAGAATGTCTGTTTTCAAAATTTGATTTTTGACCCTTTTTCAGCGACAGCCGCGCGGCTTAAGAAAAATGGCAAAATACGGCCATATTTTTTTCTCGAGGAAACAACCAAACAACAATTTTCCTGCATTTCAAATGCATCCTAAAGCACAGCAAATGCATCAGAAACGGTCTAGTTCTTATTGAAACCCTAAGCCTAACCCTAGGTCGGGCACTTTGGGAACTCAAATACTGTATCAAAAACATGTCGACAAATACAGCGTTCGAAAAGTCTCCCAAATCACTCCGAACTAGTCAGAAACATTTAAAATAATGTTTCTAAGCAATTCAATGTATCTGCAGTAAATCTGTTGTTTAAATTTCCAATAGTTTTCTTTTTCTCACTTTCTCCTGAAATGGCGAAGAAAATGAGCAAGTCTTGTGGCGTTTTTGGGACTGCATTACAATTACCACTACAGTGTGGCTAAAAGTATCATTGTTTTGGGCATTAAATGCAACAAGCAGGATAAATTCACATACAGAATGTCTGTTTTCAAAATTTGATTTTTGACCCTTTTTCAGCGACAGCCGCGCGGCTTAAGAAAAATGGCAAAATACGGCCATATTTTTTTCTCGAGGAAACAACCAAACAACAATTTTCCTGCATTTCAAATGCATCCTAAAGCACAGCAAATGCATCAGAAACGGTCTAGTTCTTATTGAAACCCTAACCCTAACCCTAGGTCGGGCACTTTGGGAACTCAAATACTGTATCAAAAACATGTCTACAAATACAGCGTTCGAAAAGTCACCCAAATCGCTCCCAACTAGTCAGAAACATTTAAAATAATGTTTCTAAGCAATTCAATGTATCTGCAGTGAATCTGTTGTTTAAATTACCAATATTTTTCTTTTTCTCACTTTCTCCTGAAATGGCGCAGAAAATCAGCAAGTCTTGTGGCGTTTGTGGAACTGCATTACAATTACCACTACAGTGTGGCTAAAAGTATCATTGTTTTGGGCATTAAATGCAACAAGCAGGATAAATTCACATACAGAATGTCTGTTTTCAAAATTTGATTTTTGACCCTTTTTCAGCGACAGCCGCGCGGCTTAAGAAAAATGGCAAAATACGGCCATATTTTTTTCTCGAGGAAACAACCAAACAACAATTTTCCTGCATTTCAAATGCATCCTAAAGCTCAGCAAATGCATCAGAAACGGTCTAGTTCTTAATGAAACCCTAACCCTAACCCTAGGTCGGGCACTTTGGGAACTCAAATACTATATCAAAAACATGTCTACAAATACAGCGTTCGAAAAGTCACCCAAATCGCTCCCAACTAGTCAGAAACATTTAAAATAATGTTTCTAAGCAATTCAATGTATCTGCAGTGAATCTGTTGTTTAAATTTCCAATATTTTTCTTTTTCTCACTTTCTCCTGAAATGGCGCAGAAAATGAGCAAGTCTTGTGGCGTTTGTGGGACTGCATTACAATTACCACTACAGTGTGGCTAAAAGTATCATTGTTTTGGGCATTAAATGCAACAATCAGGATAAATTCACATACAGAATGTGTGTTTTCAAACTTTTGATTTTTGACCCTTTTTGAGCGACAGCCGCGCGGCTTAAGAAAAATGGCAAAATACGGCCATATTTTTTTCTCGAGGCAACAACCAAACAACAATTTTCCTGCATTTCAAATGCATCCTAAAGCACAGCAAATGCATCAGAAACGGTCTAGATCTTTTTGAAAGCCTAACCCTAACCCTAGGTCGGGCACTTTGGGAACTCAAATACTGTATCAAAAACATGTCTACAAATACAGCGTTCGAAAAGTCACCCAAATCACTCCGAACTAGTCAGAAACATTTAAAATAATGTTTCTAAGCAATTCAATGTCTCTGCAGTAAATCTGTTGTTTAAATTTCCAATAGTTTTCTTTTTCTCACTTTCTCCTGAAATGGCGCAGAAAATGAGCAAGTCTTGTGGCGTTTGTGGGACTGCATTACAATTACCACTACAGTGTGGCTAAAAGTATCATTGTTTTGGGCATTAAATGCAACAAGCAGGATAAATTCACATATAGAATGTGTGTTTTCAAACTTTTGATTTTTGACCCTTTTTGAGCGACAGCCGCGCGGCTTAAGAAAAATGGCAAAATACGGCCATATTTTTTTCTCGAGGAAACAACCAAACAACAATTTTCCTGCATTTCAAATGCATCCTAAAGCACAGCAAATGCATCAGAAACGGTCTAGTTCTTATTGAAACCCTAACCCTAACCCTAGGTCGGGCACTTTGGGAACTCAAATACTGTATCAAAAACATGTCTACAAATACAGCGTTCGAAAAGTCACCCAAATCGCTCCCAACTAGTCAGAAACATTTAAATTAATGTTTCTAAGCAATTCAATGTATCTGCAGTGAATCTGTTGTTTAAATTTCCAATATTTTTCTTTTTCTCACTTTCTCCTGAAATGGCGCAGAAAATGAGCAAGTCTTGTAGCGTTTGTGGGACTGCATTACAATTACCACTACAGTGTGGCTAAAAGTATAATTGTTTTGGGCATTAAATGCAACAAGCAGGATAAATTCACATACAGAATGTGTGTTTTCAAACTTTTGATTTTTGACCCTTTTTGAGCGACAGCCGCGCGGCTTAAGAAAAATGGCAAAATACGGCCATATTTTTTTCTCGAGGAAACAACCAAACAACAATTTTCCTGCATTTCAAATGCATTCTAAAGCACAGCAAATGCATCAGAAACGGTCTAGTTCTTATTGAAACCCTAACCCTAACCCTAGGTCGGGCACTTTGGGAACTCAAATACTGTATCAAAAACATGTCTACAAATACAGCGTTCGAAAAGTCACCCAAATCACTCCGAACTAGTCAGAAACATTTAAAATAATGTTTCTAAGCAATTCAACGTATCTGCAGTGAATCTGTTGTTTAAATTTCCAATATTTTTCTTTTTCTCACTTTCTCCTGAAATGGCGCAGAAAATGAGCAAGTCTTGTGGCGTATGTGGGACTACATTACAATTACCACTACAGTGCGGCTAAAAGTATAATTGTTTTGGGCATTAAATGCAACAAGCAGGATAAATTCACATACAGAATGTGTGTTTTCAAACTTTTGATTTTTGACCCTTTTTGAGCGACAGCCGCACGGCTTAAGAAAAATGGCAAAATACGGCCATATTTTTTTCTCGAGGAAACAACCAAACAACAATTTTCCTGCATTTCAAATGCATCCTAAAGCACAGCAAATGCATCAGAAACAGTCTAGTTCTTATTGAAACCCTAACCCTAGGTCGGGCACTTTGGGAACTCAAATACTGTATCAAAAACATGTCTACAAATACAGCGTTCGAAAAGTCACCCAAATCGCTCCCAACTAGTCAGAAACATTTAAATTAATGTTTCTAAGCAATTCAATGTATCTGCAGTGAATCTGTTGTTTAAATTTCCAATATTTTTCTTTTTCTCACTTTCTCCTGAAATGGCGCAAAAAATGAGCAAGTCTTGTGGCGTTTGTGGGACTGCATTACAATTACCACTACAGTGTGGCTAAAAGTATAATTGTTTTGGGCATTAAATGCAACAAGCAGGATAAATTCACATACAGAATGTGTGTTTTCAAACTTTTGATTTTTGACCCTTTTTGAGCGACAGCCGCGCGGCTAAAGAAAAATGGCAAAATACGGCCATATTTTTTTCTCGAGGAAACAACCAAACAACAATTTTCCTGCATTTCAAATGCATCCTAAAGCACAGCAAATGCATCAGAAACGGTCTAGTTCTTATTGAAACCCTAACCCTAACCCTAGGTCGGGCACTTTGGGAACTCAAATACTGTATCAAAAACATGTCTACAAATACAGCGTTCGAAAAGTCACCCAAATCACTCCGAACTAGTCAGAAACATTTAAAATAATGTTTCTAAGCAATTCAATGTATCTGCAGTAAATCTGTTGTTTAAATTTCCAATAGTTTTCTTTTTCTCACTTTCTCCTGAATTGGCGCAGAAAATGAGCAAGTCTTGTGGCGTTTTTGGGACTGCATTACAATTACCACTACAGTGTGGCTAAAAGTATCATTGTTTTGGGCATTAAATGCAACAAGCAGGATAAATTCACATACAGAATGTCTGTTTTCAAAATTTGATTTTTGACCCTTTTTCAGCGACAGCCGCGCTGCTTAAGAAAAATGGCAAAATACGGCCATATTTTTTTCTCGAGGAAACAACCAAACAACAATTTTCCTGCATTTCAAATGCATCCTAAAGCACAGCAAATGCATCAGAAACGGTCTAGATCTTTTTGAAACCCTAACCCTAACCCTAGGTCGGGCACTTTGGGAACTCAAATACTGTATCAAAAACATGTCTACAAATACAGCGTTCGAAAAGTCACCCAAATCACTCCGAACTAGTCAGAAACATTTAAAATAATGTTTCTAAGCAATTCAACGTATCTGCAGTGAATCTGTTGTTTAAATTTCCAATATTTTTCTTTTTCTCACTTTCTCCTGAAATGGCGCAGAAAATGAGCAAGTCTTGTGGCGTATGTGGGACTACATTACAATTACCACTACAGTGCGGCTAAAAGTATAATTGTTTTGGGCATTAAATGCAACAAGCAGGATAAATTCACATACAGAATGTGTGTTTTCAAACTTTTGATTTTTGACCCTTTTTGAGCGACAGCCGCACGGCTTAAGAAAAATGGCAAAATACGGCCATATTTTTTTCTCGAGGAAACAACCAAACAACAATTTTCCTGCATTTCAAATGCATCCTAAAGCACAGCAAATGCATCAGAAACAGTCTAGTTCTTATTGAAACCCTAACCCTAGGTCGGGCACTTTGGGAACTCAAATACTGTATCAAAAACATGTCTACAAATACAGCGTTCGAAAAGTCACCCAAATCGCTCCCAACAAGTCAGAAACATTTAAATTAATGATTCTAAGCAATTCAATGTATCTGCAGTGAATCTGTTGTTTAAATTTCCAATATTTTTCTTTTTCTCACTTTCTCCTGAAATGGCGCAGAAAATGATCAAGTCTTGTGGCGTTTGTGGGACTGCATTACAATTACCACTACAGTGTGGCTAAAAGTATAATTGTTTTGGGCATTAAATGCAACAAGCAGGATAAATTCACATACAGAATGTGTGTTTTCAAACTTTTGATTTTTGACCCTTTTTGAGCGACAGCCGCGCGGCTAAAGAAAAATGGCAAAATACGGCCATATTTTTTTCTCGAGGAAACAACCAAACAACAATTTTCCTGCATTTCAAATGCATCCTAAAGCACAGCAAATGCATCAGAAACGGTCTAGTTCTTATTGAAACCCTAACCCTAACCCTAGGTCGGGCACTTTGGGAACTCAAATACTGTATCAAAAACATGTCTACAAATACAGCGTTCGAAAAGTCACCCAAATCGCTCCCAACTAGTCAGAAACATTTAAATTAATGTTACTAAGCAATTCAATGTATCTGCAGTGAATCTGTTGTTTAAATTTCCAATATTTTTCTTTTTCTCACTTTCTCCTGAAATGGCGCAGAAAATGAACAAGTCTTGTGGCGTTTGTGGGACTGCATTACAATTACCACTACAGTGTGGCTAAAAGTATCATTGTTTTGGGCATTAAATGCAACAAGCAGGATAAATTCACATACAGAATGTGTGTTTTCAAACTTTTGATTTTTGACCCTTTTTGAGCGACAGACGCGCGGCTTAAGAAAAATGGCAAAATACGGCCATATTTTTTTCTCGAGGAAACAACCAAACAACAATTTTCCTGCATTTCAAATGCATCCTAAAGCACAGCAAATGCATCAGAAACGGTCTAGTTCTTAATGAAACCCTAACCCTAACCCTAGGTCGGGCACTTTGGGAACTCAAATACTGTATCAAAAACATGTCTACAAATACAGCGTTCGAAAAGTCACCCAAATCGCTCCCAACTAGTCAGAAACATTTAAAATAATGTTTCTAAGGAATTCAATGTATCTACAGTGAATCTGTTGTTTAAATTTCCAATATTTTTCTTTTTCTCACTTTCTCCTGAAATGGCGCAGAAAATGAGAAAGTCTTGTGGCGTTTTTGGGACTGCATTACAATTACCACTACAGTGTGGCTAAAAGTATCATTGTTTTGGGCATTAAATGCAACAAGCAGGATAAATTCACATACAGAATGTGTGTTTTCAAACTTTTGATTTTTGACCCTTTTTGAGCGACAGCCGCGCGGCTTAAGAAAAATGGCAAAATACGGCCATATTTTTTTCTCGATGAAACAACCAAACAACAGTTTTCCTGCATTTCAAATGCATCCTAAAGCACAGCAAATGCATCAGAAACGGTCTAGTTCTTATTGAAACCCTAACCCTAACCCTAGGTCGGGCACTTTGGGAACTCAAATACTGTATCAAAAACATGTCTACAAATACAGCGTTCGAAAAGTCACCCAAATCGCTCCCAACTAGTCAGAAACATTTAAATTAATGTTACTAAACAATTCAATGTATCTGCAGTGAATCTGTTGTTTAAATTTCCAATATTTTTCTTTTTCTCACTTTCTCCTGAAATGGCGCAGAAAATGAACAAGTCTTGTGGCGTTTGTGGGACTGCATTACAATTACCACTACAGTGTGGCTAAAAGTATCATTGTTTTGGGCATTAAATGCAACAAGCAGGATAAATTCACATACAGAATGTGTGTTTTCAAACTTTTGATTTTTGACCCTTTTTGAGCGACAGACGCGCGGCTTAAGAAAAATGGCAAAATACGGCCATATTTTTTTCTCGAGGAAACAACCAAACAACAATTTTCCTGCATTTCAAATGCATCCTAAAGCACAGCAAATGCATCAGAAACGGTCTAGTTCTTAATGAAACCCTAACCCTAACCCTAGGTCGGGCACTTTGGGAACTCAAATACTGTATCAAAAACATGTCTACAAATACAGCGTTCGAAAAGTCACCCAAATCGCTCCCAACTAGTCAGAAACATTTAAAATAATGTTTCTAAGGAATTCAATGTATCTACAGTGAATCTGTTGTTTAAATTTCCAATATTTTTCTTTTTCTCACTTTCTCCTGAAATGGCGCAGAAAATGACAAAGTCTTGTGGCGTTTTTGGGACTGCATTACAATTACCACTACAGTGTGGCTAAAAGTATCATTGTTTTGGGCATTAAATGCAACAAGCAGGATAAATTCACATACAGAATGTGTGTTTTCAAACTTTTGATTTTTGACCCTTTTTGAGCGACAGCCGCGCGGCTTAAGAAAAATGGCAAAATACGGCCATATTTTTTTCTCGAGGAAACAACCAAACAACAATTTTCCTGCATTTCAAATGCATCCTAAAGCACAGCAAATGCATCAGAAACGGTCTAGATCTTTTTGAAACCCTAACCCTAACCCTAGGTCGGGCACTTTGGGAACTCAAATACTGTATCAAAAACATGTCTACAAATACAGCGTTCGAAAAGTCACCCAAATCACTCCGAACTAGTCAGAAACATTTAAAATAATGTTTCTAAGCAATTCATCGTATCTGCAGTGAATCTGTTGTTTAAATTTCCAATATTTTTCTTTTTCTCACTTTCTCCTGAAATGGCGCAGAAAATGAGCAAGTCTTGTGGCGTATGTGGGACTACATTACAATTACCACTACAGTGCGGCTAAAAGTATAATTGTTTTGGGCATTAAATGCAACAAGCAGGATAAATTCACATACAGAATGTTTGTTTTCAAACTTTTGATTTTTGACCCTTTTTGAGCGCCAGCCGCACGGCTTAAGAAAAATGGCAAAATACGGCCATATTTTTTTCTCGAGGAAACAACCAAACAACAATTTTCCTGCATTTCAAATGCATCCTAAAGCACAGCAAATGCATCAGAAACAGTCTAGTTCTTATTGAAACCCTAACCCTAGGTCGGGCACTTTGGGAACTCAAATACTGTATCAAAAACATGTCTACAAATACAGCGTTCGAAAAGTCACCCAAATCGCTCCCAACTAGTCAGAAACATTTAAATTAATGTTTCTAAGCAATTCAATGTATCTGCAGTGAATCTGTTGTTTAAATTTCCAATATTTTTCTTTTTCTCACTTTCTCCTGAAATGGCGCAAAAAATGAGCAAGTCTTGTGGCGTTTGTGGGACTGCATTACAATTACCACTACAGTGTGGCTAAAAGTATAATTGTTTTGGGCATTAAATGCAACAAGCAGGATAAATTCACATACAGAATGTGTGTTTTCAAACTTTTGATTTTTGACCCTTTTTGAGCGACAGCCGCGCGGCTAAAGAAAAATGGCAAAATACGGCCATATTTTTTTCTCGAGGAAACAACCAAACAACAATTTTCCTGCATTTCAAATGCATCCTAAAGCACAGCAAATGCATCAGAAACGGTCTAGTTCTTATTGAAACCCTAACCCTAACCCTAGGTCGGGCACTTTGGGAACTCAAATACTGTATCAAAAACATGTCTACAAATACAGCGTTCGAAAAGTCACCCAAATCACTCTGAACTAGTCAGAAACATTTAAAATAATGTTTCTAAGCAATTCAATGTATCTGCAGTAAATCTGTTGTTTAAATTTCCAATAGTTTTCTTTTTCTCACTTTCTCCTGAATTGGCGCAGAAAATGAGCAAGTCTTGTGGCGTTTTTGGGACTGCATTACAATTACCACTACAGTGTGGCTAAAAGTATCATTGTTTTGGGCATTAAATGCAACAAGCAGGATAAATTCACATACAGAATGTCTGTTTTCAAAATTTGATTTTTGACCCTTTTTCAGCGACAGCCGCGCTGCTTAAGAAAAATGGCAAAATACGGCCATATTTTTTTCTCGAGGAAACAACCAAACAACAATTTTCCTGCATTTCAAATGCATCCTAAAGCACAGCAAATGCATCAGAAACGGTCTAGATCTTTTTGAAACCCTAACCCTAACCCTAGGTCGGGCACTTTGGGAACTCAAATACTGTATCAAAAACATGTCTACAAATACAGCGTTCGAAAAGTCACCCAAATCACTCCGAACTAGTCAGAAACATTTAAAATAATGTTTCTAAGCAATTCAACGTATCTGCAGTGAATCTGTTGTTTAAATTTCCAATATTTTTCTTTTTCTCACTTTCTCCTGAAATGGCGCAGAAAATGAGCAAGTCTTGTGGCGTATGTGGGACTACATTACAATTACCACTACAGTGCGGCTAAAAGTATAATTGTTTTGGGCATTAAATGCAACAAGCAGGATAAATTCACATACAGAATGTGTGTTTTCAAACTTTTGATTTTTGACCCTTTTTGAGCGACAGCCGCACGGCTTAAGAAAAATGGCAAAATACGGCCATATTTTTTTCTCGAGGAAACAACCAAACAACAATTTTCCTGCATTTCAAATGCATCCTAAAGCACAGCAAATGCATCAGAAACAGTCTAGTTCTTATTGAAACCCTAACCCTAGGTCGGGCACTTTGGGAACTCAAATACTGTATCAAAAACATGTCTACAAATACAGCGTTCGAAAAGTCACCCAAATCGCTCCCAACAAGTCAGAAACATTTAAATTAATGTTTCTAAGCAATTCAATGTATCTGCAGTGAATCTGTTGTTTAAATTTCCAATATTTTTCTTTTTCTCACTTTCTCCTGAAATGGCGCAGAAAATGAGCAAGTCTTGTGGCGTTTGTGGGACTGCATTACAATTACCACTACAGTGTGGCTAAAAGTATAATTGTTTTGGGCATTAAATGCAACAAGCAGGATAAATTCACATACAGAATGTGTGTTTTCAAACTTTTGATTTTTGACCCTTTTTGAGCGACAGCCGCGCGGCTAAAGAAAAATGGCAAAATACGGCCATATTTTTTTCTCGAGGAAACAACCAAACAACAATTTTCCTGCATTTCAAATGCATCCTAAAGCACAGCAAATGCATCAGAAACGGTCTAGTTCTTATTGAAACCCTAACCCTAACCCTAGGTCGGGCACTTTGGGAACTCAAATACTGTATCAAAAACATGTCTACAAATACAGCGTTCGAAAAGCCACCCAAATCACTCCCAACTAGTCAGAAACATTTAAAATAGTGTTTCTAAGCAATTCAATGCATCTGCAGTGAATCTGTTGTTTAAATTTCCAATAGTTTTCTTTTTCTCACTTTCTCCTGAAATGGCGCAGAAAATGAGCAAGTCTTGTGGCGTTTGTGGGACTGCATTACAATTACCACTACAGTGTGGCTAAAAGTATCATTGTTTTGGGCATTAAATGCAACAAGCAGGATAAATTCACATACAGAATGTGTGTTTTCAAACTTTTGATTTTTGACCCTTTTTGAGCGACAGCCGCGCGGCTTAAGAAAAATGGCAAAATACGGCCATATTTTTTTCTCGATGAAACAACCAAACAACAGTTTTCCTGCATTTCAAATGCATCCTAAAGCACAGCAAATGCATCAGAAACGGTCTAGTTCTTATGAAACCCTAACCCTAACCCTAGGTCGGGCACTTTGGGAACTCAAATACTGTATCAAAAACATGTCTACAAATACAGCGTTCGAAAAGTCACCCAAATCGCTCCCAACTAGTCAGAAACATTTAAATTAATGTTTCTAAGCAATTCAATGTATCTGCAGTGAATCTGTTGTTTAAATTTCCAATATTTTTCTTTTTCTCACTTTCTCCTGAAATGGCGCAGAAAATGAACAAGTCTTGTGGCGTTTGTGGGACTGCATTACAATTACCACTACAGTGTGGCTAAAAGTATCATTGTTTTGGGCATTAAATGCAACAAGCAGGATAAATTCACATACAGAATGTGTGTTTTCAAACTTTTGATTTTTGACCCTTTTTGAGCGACAGACGCGCGGCTTAAGAAAAATGGCAAAATACGGCCATATTTTTTTCTCGAGGAAACAACCAAACAACAATTTTCCTGCATTTCAAATGCATCCTAAAGCACAGCAAATGCATCAGAAACGGTCTAGTTCTTAATGAAACCCTAACCCTAACCCTAGGTCGGGCACTTTGGGAACTCAAATACTGTATCAAAAACATGTCTACAAATACAGCGTTCGAAAAGTCACCCAAATCGCTCCCAACTAGTCAGAAACATTTAAAATAATGTTTCTAAGGAATTCAATGTATCTACAGTGAATCTGTTGTTTAAATTTCCAATATTTTTCTTTTTCTCACTTTCTCCTGAAATGGCGCAGAAAATGAGAAAGTCTTGTGGCGTTTTTGGGACTGCATTACAATTACCACTACAGTGTGGCTAAAAGTATCATTGTTTTGGGCATTAAATGCAACAAGCAGGATAAATTCACATACAGAATGTGTGTTTTCAAACTTTTGATTTTTGACCCTTTTTGAGCGACAGCCGCGCGGCTTAAGAAAAATGGCAAAATACGGCCATATTTTTTTCTCGATGAAACAACCAAACAACAGTTTTCCTGCATTTCAAATGCATCCTAAAGCACAGCAAATGCATCAGAAACGGTCTAGTTCTTATTGAAACCCTAACCCTAACCCTAGGTCGGGCACTTTGGGAACTCAAATACTGTATCAAAAACATGTCTACAAATACAGCGTTCGAAAAGTCACCCAAATCGCTCCCAACTAGTCAGAAACATTTAAATTAATGTTACTAAACAATTCAATGTATCTGCAGTGAATCTGTTGTTTAAATTTCCAATATTTTTCTTTTTCTCACTTTCTCCTGAAATGGCGCAGAAAATGAACAAGTCTTGTGGCGTTTGTGGGACTGCATTACAATTACCACTACAGTGTGGCTAAAAGTATCATTGTTTTGGGCATTAAATGCAACAAGCAGGATAAATTCACATACAGAATGTGTGTTTTCAAACTTTTGATTTTTGACCCTTTTTGAGCGACAGACGCGCGGCTTAAGAAAAATGGCAAAATACGGCCATATTTTTTTCTCGAGGAAACAACCAAACAACAATTTTCCTGCATTTCAAATGCATCCTAAAGCACAGCAAATGCATCAGAAACAGTCTAGTTCTTATTGAAACCCTAACCCTAGGTCGGGCACTTTGGGAACTCAAATACTGTATCAAAAACATGTCTACAAATACAGCGTTCGAAAAGTCACCCAAATCGCTCCCAACTAGTCAGAAACATTTAAATTAATGTTTCTAAGCAATTCAATGTATCTGCAGTGAATCTGTTGTTTAAATTTCCAATATTTTTCTTTTTCTCACTTTCTCCTGAAATGGCGCAAAAAATGAGCAAGTCTTGTGGCGTTTGTGGGACTGCATTACAATTACCACTACAGTGTGGCTAAAAGTATAATTGTTTTGGGCATTAAATGCAACAAGCAGGATAAATTCACATACAGAATGTGTGTTTTCAAACTTTTGATTTTTGACCCTTTTTGAGCGACAGCCGCGCGGCTAAAGAAAAATGGCAAAATACGGCCATATTTTTTTCTCGAGGAAACAACCAAACAACAATTTTCCTGCATTTCAAATGCATCCTAAAGCACAGCAAATGCATCAGAAACGGTCTAGTTCTTATTGAAACCCTAACCCTAACCCTAGGTCGGGCACTTTGGGAACTCAAATACTGTATCAAAAACATGTCTACAAATACAGCGTTCGAAAAGTCACCCAAATCACTCCGAACTAGTCAGAAACATTTAAAATAATGTTTCTAAGCAATTCAATGTATCTGCAGTAAATCTGTTGTTTAAATTTCCAATAGTTTTCTTTTTCTCACTTTCTCCTGAATTGGCGCAGAAAATGAGCAAGTCTTGTGGCGTTTTTGGGACTGCATTACAATTACCACTACAGTGTGGCTAAAAGTATCATTGTTTTGGGCATTAAATGCAACAAGCAGGATAAATTCACATACAGAATGTCTGTTTTCAAAATTTGATTTTTGACCCTTTTTCAGCGACAGCCGCGCTGCTTAAGAAAAATGGCAAAATACGGCCATATTTTTTTCTCGAGGAAACAACCAAACAACAATTTTCCTGCATTTCAAATGCATCCTAAAGCACAGCAAATGCATCAGAAACGGTCTAGTTCTTAATGAAACCCTAACCCTAACCCTAGGTCGGGCACTTTGGGAACTCAAATACTGTATCAAAAACATGTCTACAAATACAGCGTTCGAAAAG
Organism: Atractosteus spatula; assembly: GCF_055471065.1. Taxonomy (NCBI): domain Eukaryota; kingdom Metazoa; phylum Chordata; class Actinopteri; order Semionotiformes; family Lepisosteidae; genus Atractosteus; species Atractosteus spatula. Next base: position 30,152,906 of record NC_142718.1, read on the forward strand.
TCACCCAAATCGCTCCCAACTAGTCAGAAACATTTAAAATAATGTTTCTAAGGAATTCAATGTATCTACAGTGAATCTGTTGTTTAAATTTCCAATATTTTTCTTTTTCTCACTTTCTCCTGAAATGGCGCAGAAAATGAGAAAGTCTTGTGGCGTTTTTGGGACTGCATTACAATTACCACTACAGTGTGGCTAAAAGTATCATTGTTTTGGGCATTAAATGCAACAAGCAGGATAAATTCACATACAGAATGTGTGTTTTCAAACTTTTGATTTTTGACCCTTTTTGAGCGACAGCCGCGCGGCTTAAGAAAAATGGCAAAATACGGCCATATTTTTTTCTCGATGAAACAACCAAACAACAGTTTTCCTGCATTTCAAATGCATCCTAAAGCACAGCAAATGCATCAGAAACGGTCTAGTTCTTATTGAAACCCTAACCCTAACCCTAGGTCGGGCACTTTGGGAACTCAAATACTGTATCAAAAACATGTCTACAAATACAGCGTTCGAAAAGTCACCCAAATCGCTCCCAACTAGTCAGAAACATTTAAATTAATGTTACTAAACAATTCAATGTATCTGCAGTGAATCTGTTGTTTAAATTTCCAATATTTTTCTTTTTCTCACTTTCTCCTGAAATGGCGCAGAAAATGAACAAGTCTTGTGGCGTTTGTGGGACTGCATTACAATTACCACTACAGTGTGGCTAAAAGTATCATTGTTTTGGGCATTAAATGCAACAAGCAGGATAAATTCACATACAGAATGTGTGTTTTCAAACTTTTGATTTTTGACCCTTTTTGAGCGACAGACGCGCGGCTTAAGAAAAATGGCAAAATACGGCCATATTTTTTTCTCGAGGAAACAACCAAACAACAATTTTCCTGCATTTCAAATGCATCCTAAAGCACAGCAAATGCATCAGAAACGGTCTAGTTCTTAATGAAACCCTAACCCTAACCCTAGGTCGGGCACTTTGGGAACTCAAATACTGTATCAAAAACATGTCTACAAATACAGCGTTCGAAAAGTCACCCAAATCGCTCCCAACTAGTCAGAAACATTTAAAATAATGTTTCTAAGGAATTCAATGTATCTACAGTGAATCTGTTGTTTAAATTTCCAATATTTTTCTTTTTCTCACTTTCTCCTGAAATGGCGCAGAAAATGAGAAAGTCTTGTGGCGTTTTTGGGACTGCATTACAATTACCACTACAGTGTGGCTAAAAGTATCATTGTTTTGGGCATTAAATGCAACAAGCAGGATAAATTCACATACAGAATGTGTGTTTTCAAACTTTTGATTTTTGACCCTTTTTGAGCGACAGCCGCGCGGCTTAAGAAAAATGGCAAAATACGGCCATATTTTTTTCTCGAGGAAACAACCAAACAACAATTTTCCTGCATTTCAAATGCATCCTAAAGCACAGCAAATGCATCAGAAACGGTCTAGATCTTTTTGAAACCCTAACCCTAACCCTAGGTCGGGCACTTTGGGAACTCAAATACTGTATCAAAAACATGTCTACAAATACAGCGTTCGAAAAGTCACCCAAATCACTCCGAACTAGTCAGAAACATTTAAAATAATGTTTCTAAGCAATTCAACGTATCTGCAGTGAATCTGTTGTTTAAATTTCCAATATTTTTCTTTTTCTCACTTTCTCCTGAAATGGCGCAGAAAATGAGCAAGTCTTGTGGCGTATGTGGGACTACATTACAATTACCACTACAGTGCGGCTAAAAGTATAATTGTTTTGGGCATTAAATGCAACAAGCAGGATAAATTCACATACAGAATGTGTGTTTTCAAACTTTTGATTTTTGACCCTTTTTGAGCGACAGCCGCACGGCTTAAGAAAAATGGCAAAATACGGCCATATTTTTTTCTCGAGGAAACAACCAAACAACAATTTTCCTGCATTTCAAATGCATCCTAAAGCACAGCAAATGCATCAGAAACAGTCTAGTTCTTATTGAAACCCTAACCCTAGGTCGGGCACTTTGGGAACTCAAATACTGTATCAAAAACATGTCTACAAATACAGCGTTCGAAAAGTCACCCAAATCGCTCCCAACTAGTCAGAAACATTTAAATTAATGTTTCTAAGCAATTCAATGTATCTGCAGTGAATCTGTTGTTTAAATTTCCAATATTTTTCTTTTTCTCACTTTCTCCTGAAATGGCGCAAAAAATGAGCAAGTCTTGTGGCGTTTGTGGGACTGCATTACAATTACCACTACAGTGTGGCTAAAAGTATAATTGTTTTGGGCATTAAATGCAACAAGCAGGATAAATTCACATACAGAATGTGTGTTTTCAAACTTTTGATTTTTGACCCTTTTTGAGCGACAGCCGCGCGGCTAAAGAAAAATGGCAAAATACGGCCATATTTTTTTCTCGAGGAAACAACCAAACAACAATTTTCCTGCATTTCAAATGCATCCTAAAGCACAGCAAATGCATCAGAAACGGTCTAGTTCTTATTGAAACCCTAACCCTAACCCTAGGTCGGGCACTTTGGGAACTCAAATACTGTATCAAAAACATGTCTACAAATACAGCGTTCGAAAAGTCACCCAAATCACTCCGAACTAGTCAGAAACATTTAAAATAATGTTTCTAAGCAATTCAATGTATCTGCAGTAAATCTGTTGTTTAAATTTCCAATAGTTTTCTTTTTCTCACTTTCTCCTGAATTGGCGCAGAAAATGAGCAAGTCTTGTGGCGTTTTTGGGACTGCATTACAATTACCACTACAGTGTGGCTAAAAGTATCATTGTTTTGGGCATTAAATGCAACAAGCAGGATAAATTCACATACAGAATGTCTGTTTTCAAAATTTGATTTTTGACCCTTTTTCAGCGACAGCCGCGCTGCTTAAGAAAAATGGCAAAATACGGCCATATTTTTTTCTCGAGGAAACAACCAAACAACAATTTTCCTGCATTTCAAATGCATCCTAAAGCACAGCAAATGCATCAGAAACGGTCTAGATCTTTTTGAAACCCTAACCCTAACCCTAGGTCGGGCACTTTGGGAACTCAAATACTGTATCAAAAACATGTCTACAAATACAGCGTTCGAAAAGTCACCCAAATCACTCCGAACTAGTCAGAAACATTTAAAATAATGTTTCTAAGCAATTCAACGTATCTGCAGTGAATCTGTTGTTTAAATTTCCAATATTTTTCTTTTTCTCACTTTCTCCTGAAATGGCGCAGAAAATGAGCAAGTCTTGTGGCGTATGTGGGACTACATTACAATTACCACTACAGTGCGGCTAAAAGTATAATTGTTTTGGGCATTAAATGCAACAAGCAGGATAAATTCACATACAGAATGTGTGTTTTCAAACTTTTGATTTTTGACCCTTTTTGAGCGACAGCCGCACGGCTTAAGAAAAATGGCAAAATACGGCCATATTTTTTTCTCGAGGAAACAACCAAACAACAATTTTCCTGCATTTCAAATGCATCCTAAAGCACAGCAAATGCATCAGAAACAGTCTAGTTCTTATTGAAACCCTAACCCTAGGTCGGGCACTTTGGGAACTCAAATACTGTATCAAAAACATGTCTACAAATACAGCGTTCGAAAAGTCACCCAAATCGCTCCCAACAAGTCAGAAACATTTAAATTAATGTTTCTAAGCAATTCAATGTATCTGCAGTGAATCTGTTGTTTAAATTTCCAATATTTTTCTTTTTCTCACTTTCTCCTGAAATGGCGCAGAAAATGAGCAAGTCTTGTGGCGTTTGTGGGACTGCATTACAATTACCACTACAGTGTGGCTAAAAGTATAATTGTTTTGGGCATTAAATGCAACAAGCAGGATAAATTCACATACAGAATGTGTGTTTTCAAACTTTTGATTTTTGACCCTTTTTGAGCGACAGCCGCGCGGCTAAAGAAAAATGGCAAAATACGGCCATATTTTTTTCTCGAGGAAACAACCAAACAACAATTTTCCTGCATTTCAAATGCATCCTAAAGCACAGCAAATGCATCAGAAACGGTCTAGTTCTTATTGAAACCCTAACCCTAACCCTAGGTCGGGCACTTTGGGAACTCAAATACTGTATCAAAAACATGTCTACAAATACAGCGTTCGAAAAGCCACCCAAATCACTCCCAACTAGTCAGAAACATTTAAAATAGTGTTTCTAAGCAATTCAATGCATCTGCAGTGAATCTGTTGTTTAAATTTCCAATAGTTTTCTTTTTCTCACTTTCTCCTGAAATGGCGCAGAAAATGAGCAAGTCTTGTGGCGTTTGTGGGACTGCATTACAATTACCACTACAGTGTGGCTAAAAGTATCATTGTTTTGGGCATTAAATGCAACAAGCAGGATAAATTCACATACAGAATGTGTGTTTTCAAACTTTTGATTTTTGACCCTTTTTGAGCGACAGCCGCGCGGCTTAAGAAAAATGGCAAAATACGGCCATATTTTTTTCTCGATGAAACAACCAAACAACAGTTTTCCTGCATTTCAAATGCATCCTAAAGCACAGCAAATGCATCAGAAACGGTCTAGTTCTTATGAAACCCTAACCCTAACCCTAGGTCGGGCACTTTGGGAACTCAAATACTGTATCAAAAACATGTCTACAAATACAGCGTTCGAAAAGTCACCCAAATCGCTCCCAACTAGTCAGAAACATTTAAATTAATGTTTCTAAGCAATTCAATGTATCTGCAGTGAATCTGTTGTTTAAATTTCCAATATTTTTCTTTTTCTCACTTTCTCCTGAAATGGCGCAGAAAATGAGCAAGTCTTGTGGCGTATGTGGGACTACATTACAATTACCACTACAGTGCGGCTAAAAGTATAATTGTTTTGGGCATTAAATGCAACAAGCAGGATAAATTCACATACAGAATGTGTGTTTTCAAACTTTTGATTTTTGACCCTTTTTGAGCGACAGCCGCACGGCTTAAGAAAAATGGCAAAATACGGCCATATTTTTTTCTCGAGGAAACAACCAAACAACAATTTTCCTGCATTTCAAATGCATCCTAAAGCACAGCAAATGCATCAGAAACAGTCTAGTTCTTATTGAAACCCTAACCCTAGGTCGGGCACTTTGGGAACTCAAATACTGTATCAAAAACATGTCTACAAATACAGCGTTCGAAAAGTCACCCAAATCACTCCGAACTAGTCAGAAACATTTAAAATAATGTTTCTAAGCAATTCAATGTATCTGCAGTAAATCTGTTGTTTAAATTTCCAATAGTTTTCTTTTTCTCACTTTCTCCTGAATTGGCGCAGAAAATGAGCAAGTCTTGTGGCGTTTTTGGGACTGCATTACAATTACCACTACAGTGTGGCTAAAAGTATCATTGTTTTGGGCATTAAATGCAACAAGCAGGATAAATTCACATACAGAATGTCTGTTTTCAAAATTTGATTTTTGACCCTTTTTCAGCGACAGCCGCGCTGCTTAAGAAAAATGGCAAAATACGGCCATATTTTTTTCTCGAGGAAACAACCAAACAACAATTTTCCTGCATTTCAAATGCATCCTAAAGCACAGCAAATGCATCAGAAACGGTCTAGATCTTTTTGAAACCCTAACCCTAACCCTAGGTCGGGCACTTTGGGAACTCAAATACTGTATCAAAAACATGTCTACAAATACAGCGTTCGAAAAGTCACCCAAATCACTCCGAACTAGTCAGAAACATTTAAAATAATGTTTCTAAGCAATTCAACGTATCTGCAGTGAATCTGTTGTTTAAATTTCCAATATTTTTCTTTTTCTCACTTTCTCCTGAAATGGCGCAGAAAATGAGCAAGTCTTGTGGCGTATGTGGGACTACATTACAATTACCACTACAGTGCGGCTAAAAGTATAATTGTTTTGGGCATTAAATGCAACAAGCAGGATAAATTCACATACAGAATGTGTGTTTTCAAACTTTTGATTTTTGACCCTTTTTGAGCGACAGCCGCACGGCTTAAGAAAAATGGCAAAATACGGCCATATTTTTTTCTCGAGGAAACAACCAAACAACAATTTTCCTGCATTTCAAATGCATCCTAAAGCACAGCAAATGCATCAGAAACAGTCTAGTTCTTATTGAAACCCTAACCCTAGGTCGGGCACTTTGGGAACTCAAATACTGTATCAAAAACATGTCTACAAATACAGCGTTCGAAAAGTCACCCAAATCGCTCCCAACAAGTCAGAAACATTTAAATTAATGTTTCTAAGCAATTCAATGTATCTGCAGTGAATCTGTTGTTTAAATTTCCAATATTTTTCTTTTTCTCACTTTCTCCTGAAATGGCGCAGAAAATGAGCAAGTCTTGTGGCGTTTGTGGGACTGCATTACAATTACCACTACAGTGTGGCTAAAAGTATAATTGTTTTGGGCATTAAATGCAACAAGCAGGATAAATTCACATACAGAATGTGTGTTTTCAAACTTTTGATTTTTGACCCTTTTTGAGCGACAGCCGCGCGGCTAAAGAAAAATGGCAAAATACGGCCATATTTTTTTCTCGAGGAAACAACCAAACAACAATTTTCCTGCATTTCAAATGCATCCTAAAGCACAGCAAATGCATCAGAAACGGTCTAGTTCTTATTGAAACCCTAACCCTAACCCTAGGTCGGGCACTTTGGGAACTCAAATACTGTATCAAAAACATGTCTACAAATACAGCGTTCGAAAAGCCACCCAAATCACTCCCAACTAGTCAGAAACATTTAAAATAGTGTTTCTAAGCAATTCAATGCATCTGCAGTGAATCTGTTGTTTAAATTTCCAATAGTTTTCTTTTTCTCACTTTCTCCTGAAATGGCGCAGAAAATGAGCAAGTCTTGTGGCGTTTGTGGGACTGCATTACAATTACCACTACAGTGTGGCTAAAAGTATCATTGTTTTGGGCATTAAATGCAACAAGCAGGATAAATTCACATACAGAATGTGTGTTTTCAAACTTTTGATTTTTGACCCTTTTTGAGCGACAGCCGCGCGGCTTAAGAAAAATGGCAAAATACGGCCATATTTTTTTCTCGATGAAACAACCAAACAACAGTTTTCCTGCATTTCAAATGCATCCTAAAGCACAGCAAATGCATCAGAAACGGTCTAGTTCTTATGAAACCCTAACCCTAACCCTAGGTCGGGCACTTTGGGAACTCAAATACTGTATCAAAAACATGTCTACAAATACAGCGTTCGAAAAGTCACCCAAATCGCTCCCAACTAGTCAGAAACATTTAAATTAATGTTTCTAAGCAATTCAATGTATCTGCAGTGAATCTGTTGTTTAAATTTCCAATATTTTTCTTTTTCTCACTTTCTCCTGAAATGGCGCAGAAAATGAACAAGTCTTGTGGCGTTTGTGGGACTGCATTACAATTACCACTACAGTGTGGCTAAAAGTATCATTGTTTTGGGCATTAAATGCAACAAGCAGGATAAATTCACATACAGAATGTGTGTTTTCAAACTTTTGATTTTTGACCCTTTTTGAGCGACAGACGCGCGGCTTAAGAAAAATGGCAAAATACGGCCATATTTTTTTCTCGAGGAAACAACCAAACAACAATTTTCCTGCATTTCAAATGCATCCTAAAGCACAGCAAATGCATCAGAAACGGTCTAGTTCTTAATGAAACCCTAACCCTAACCCTAGGTCGGGCACTTTGGGAACTCAAATACTGTATCAAAAACATGTCTACAAATACAGCGTTCGAAAAGTCACCCAAATCGCTCCCAACTAGTCAGAAACATTTAAAATAATGTTTCTAAGCAATTCAATGTATCTGCAGTGAATCTGTAGTTTAAATTTCCAATATTTTTCTTTTTCTCACTTTCTCCTGAAATGGCGCAGAAAATGAGCAAGTCTTGTGGCGTTTGTGGGACTGCATTACAATTACCACTACAGTGTGGCTAAAAGTATCATTGTTTTGGGCATTAAATGCAACAAGCAGGATAAATTCACATACAGAATGTGTCTTTTCAAACTTTTGATTTTTGACCCTTTTTGAGCGACAGCCGCGCGGCTTAAGAAAAATGGCAAACTACGGCCATATTTTTTTCTCGAGGAAACAACCAAACAACAATTTTCCTGCATTTCAAATGCATTCTAAAGCACAGCAAATGCATCAGAAACGGTCTAGATCTTTTTGAAACCCTAACCCTAACCCTAGGTCGGGCACTTTGGGAACTCAAATACTGTATCAAAAACATGTCTACAAATACAGCGTTCGAAAAGTCACCCAAATCACTCCGAACTAGTCAGAAACATTTAAAATAATGTTTCTAAGCAATTCAACGTATCTGCAGTGAATCTGTTGTTTAAATTTCCAATATTTTTCTTTTTCTCACTTTCTCCTGAAATGGCGCAGAAAATGAGCAAGTCTTGTGGCGTATGTGGGACTACATTACAATTACCACTACAGTGCGGCTAAAAGTATAATTGTTTTGGGCATTAAATGCAACAAGCAGGATAAATTCACATACAGAATGTGTGTTTTCAAACTTTTGATTTTTGACCCTTTTTGAGCGACAGCCGCACGACTTAAGAAAAATGGCAAAATACGGCCATATTTTTTTCTCGAGGAAACAACCAAACAACAATTTTCCTGCATTTCAAATGCATCCTAAAGCACAGCAAATGCATCAGAAACAGTCTAGTTCTTATTGAAACCCTAACCCTAGGTCGGGCACTTTGGGAACTCAAATACTGTATCAAAAACATGTCTACAAATACAGCGTTCGAAAAGTCACCCAAATCGCTCCCAACTAGTCAGAAACATTTAAATTAATGTTTCTAAGCAATTCAATGTATCTGCAGTGAATCTGTTGTTTAAATTTCCAATATTTTTCTTTTTCTCACTTTCTCCTGAAATGGCGCAGAAAATGAGTAAGTCTTGTGGCGTTTGTGGGACTGCATTACAATTACCACTACAGTGTGGCTAAAAGTATAATTGTTTTGGGCATTAAATGCAACAAGCAGGATAAATTCACATACAGAATGTGTGTTTTCAAACTTTTGATTTTTGACCCTTTTTGAGCGACAGCCGCGCGGCTTAAGAAAAATGGCAAACTACGGCCATATTTTTTTCTCGAGGAAACAACCAAACAACAATTTTCCTGCATTTCAAATGCATTCTAAAGCACAGCAAATGCATCAGAAACGGTCTAGATCTTTTTGAAACCCTAACCCTAACCCTAGGTCGGGCACTTTGGGAACTCAAATACTGTATCAAAAACATGTCTACAAATACAGCGTTCGAAAAGTCACCGAAATCACTCCGAACTAGTCAGAAACATTTAAAATAATGTTTCTAAGCAATTCAATGTATCTGCAGTAAATCTGTTGTTTAAATTTCCAATAGTTTTCTTTTTCTCACTTTCTCCTGAATTGGTGCAGAAAATGAGCAAGTCTTGTGGCGTTTTTGGGACTGCATTACAATTACCACTACAGTGTGGCTAAAAGTATCATTGTTTTGGGCATTAAATGCAACAAGCAGGATAAATTCACATACAGAATGTCTGTTTTCAAAATTTGATTTTTGACCCTTTTTCAGCGACAGCCGCGCTGCTTAAGAAAAATGGCAAAATACGGCCATATTTTTTTCTCGAGGAAACAACCAAACAACAATTTTCCTGCATTTCAAATGCATCCTAAAGCACAGCAAATGCATCAGAAACGGTCTAGATCTTTTTGAAACCCTAACCCTAACCCTAGGTCGGGCACTTTGGGAACTCAAATACTGTATCAAAAACATGTCTACAAATACAGCGTTCGAAAAGTCACCCAAATCACTCCGAACTAGTCAGAAACATTTAAAATAATGTTTCTAAGCAATTCAACGTATCTGCAGTGAATCTGTTGTTTAAATTTCCAATATTTTTCTTTTTCTCACTTTCTCCTGAAATGGCGCAGAAAATGAGCAAGTCTTGTGGCGTTTGTGGGACTACATTACAATTACCACTACAGTGCGGCTAAAAGTATAATTGTTTTGGGCATTAAATGCAACAAGCAGGATAAATTCACATACAGAATGTGTGTTTTCAAACTTTTGATTTTTGACCCTTTTTGAGCGACAGCCGCACGGCTTAAGAAAAATGGCAAAATACGGCCATATTTTTTTCTCGAGGAAACAACCAAACAACAATTTTCCTGCATTTCAAATGCATCCTAAAGCACAGCAAATGCATCAGAAACAGTCTAGTTCTTATTGAAACCCTAACCCTAGGTCGGGCACTTTGGGAACTCAAATACTGTATCAAAAACATGTCTACAAATACAGCGTTCGAAAAGTCACCCAAATCGCTCCCAACTAGTCAGAAACATTTAAATTAATGTTTCTAAGCAATTCAATGTATCTGCAGTGAATCTGTTGTTTAAATTTCCAATATTTTTCTTTTTCTCACTTTCTCCTGAAATGGCGCAAAAAATGAGCAAGTCTTGTGGCGTTTGTGGGACTGCATTACAATTACCACTACAGTGTGGCTAAAAGTATAATTGTTTTGGGCATTAAATGCAACAAGCAGGATAAATTCACATACAGAATGTGTGTTTTCAAACTTTTGATTTTTGACCCTTTTTGAGCGACAGCCGCGCGGCTAAAGAAAAATGGCAAAATACGGCCATATTTTTTTCTCGAGGAAACAACCAAACAACAATTTTCCTGCATTTCAAATGCATCCTAAAGCACAGCAAATGCATCAGAAACGGTCTAGTTCTTATTGAAACCCTAACCCTAACCCTAGGTTGGGCACTTTGGGAACTCAAATACTGTATCAAAAACATGTCTACAAATACAGCGTTCGAAAAGTCACCCAAATCACTCCGAACTAGTCAGAAAAATTTAAAATAATGTTTCTAAGCAATTCAATGTATCTGCAGTAAATCTGTTGTTTAAATTTCCAATAGTTTTCTTTTTCTCACTTTCTCCTGAATTGGCGCAGAAAATGAGCAAGTCTTGTGGCGTTTTTGGGACTGCATTACAATTACCACTACAGTGTGGCTAAAAGTATCATTGTTTTGGGCATTAAATGCAACAAGCAGGATAAATTCACATACAGAATGTCTGTTTTCAAAATTTGATTTTTGACCCTTTTTCAGCGACAGCCGCGCTGCTTAAGAAAAATGGCAAAATACGGCCATATTTTTTTCTCGAGGAAACAACCAAACAACAATTTTCCTGCATTTCAAATGCATCCTAAAGCACAGCAAATGCATCAGAAACGGTCTAGATCTTTTTGAAACCCTAACCCTAACCCTAGGTCGGGCACTTTGGGAACTCAAATACTGTATCAAAAACATGTCTACAAATACAGCGTTCGAAAAGTCACCCAAATCACTCCGAACTAGTCAGAAACATTTAAAATAATGTTTCTAAGCAATTCAACGTATCTGCAGTGAATCTGTTGTTTAAATTTCCAATATTTTTCTTTTTCTCACTTTCTCCTGAAATGGCGCAGAAAATGAGCAAGTCTTGTGGCGTATGTGGGACTACATTACAATTACCACTACAGTGCGGCTAAAAGTATAATTGTTTTGGGCATTAAATGCAACAAGCAGGATAAATTCACATACAGAATGTGTGTTTTCAAACTTTTGATTTTTGACCCTTTTTGAGCGACAGCCGCACGGCTTAAGAAAAATGGCAAAATACGGCCATATTTTTTTCTCGAGGAAACAACCAAACAACAATTTTCCTGCATTTCAAATGCATCCTAAAGCACAGCAAATGCATCAGAAACAGTCTAGTTCTTATTGAAACCCTAACCCTAGGTCGGGCACTTTGGGAACTCAAATACTGTATCAAAAACATGTCTACAAATACAGCGTTCGAAAAGTCACCCAAATCGCTCCCAACAAGTCAGAAACATTTAAATTAATGTTTCTAAGCAATTCAATGTATCTGCAGTGAATCTGTTGTTTAAATTTCCAATATTTTTCTTTTTCTCACTTTCTCCTGAAATGGCGCAGAAAATGAGCAAGTCTTGTGGCGTTTGTGGGACTGCATTACAATTACCACTACAGTGTGGCTAAAAGTATAATTGTTTTGGGCATTAAATGCAACAAGCAGGATAAATTCACATACAGAATGTGTGTTTTCAAACTTTTGATTTTTGACCTTTTTGAGCGACAGCCGCGCGGCTAAAGAAAAATGGCAAAATACGGCCATATTTTTTTCTCGAGGAAACAACCAAACAACAATTTTCCTGCATTTCAAATGCATCCTAAAGCACAGCAAATGCATCAGAAACGGTCTAGTTCTTATTGAAACCCTAACCCTAACCCTAGGTCGGGCACTTTGGGAACTCAAATACTGTATCAAAAACATGTCTACAAATACAGCGTTCGAAAAGCCACCCAAATCACTCCCAACTAGTCAGAAACATTTAAAATAGTGTTTCTAAGCAATTCAATGCATCTGCAGTGAATCTGTTGTTTAAATTTCCAATAGTTTTCTTTTTCTCACTTTCTCCTGAAATGGCGCAGAAAATGAGCAAGTCTTGTGGCGTTTGTGGGACTGCATTACAATTACCACTACAGTGTGGCTAAAAGTATCATTGTTTTGGGCATTAAATGCAACAAGCAGGATAAATTCACATACAGAATGTGTGTTTTCAAACTTTTGATTTTTGACCCTTTTTGAGCGACAGCCGCGCGGCTTAAGAAAAATGGCAAAATACGGCCATATTTTTTTCTCGATGAAACAACCAAACAACAGTTTTCCTGCATTTCAAATGCATCCTAAAGCACAGCAAATGCATCAGAAACGGTCTAGTTCTTATGAAACCCTAACCCTAACCCTAGGTCGGGCACTTTGGGAACTCAAATACTGTATCAAAAACATGTCTACAAATACAGCGTTCGAAAAGTCACCCAAATCGCTCCCAACTAGTCAGAAACATTTAAATTAATGTTTCTAAGCAATTCAATGTATCTGCAGTGAATCTGTTGTTTAAATTTCCAATATTTTTCTTTTTCTCACTTTCTCCTGAAATGGCGCAGAAAATGAACAAGTCTTGTGGCGTTTGTGGGACTGCATTACAATTACCACTACAGTGTGGCTAAAAGTATCATTGTTTTGGGCATTAAATGCAACAAGCAGGATAAATTCACATACAGAATGTGTGTTTTCAAACTTTTGATTTTTGACCCTTTTTGAGCGACAGACGCGCGGCTTAAGAAAAATGGCAAAATACGGCCATATTTTTTTCTCGAGGAAACAACCAAACAACAATTTTCCTGCATTTCAAATGCATCCTAAAGCACAGCAAATGCATCAGAAACGGTCTAGTTCTTAATGAAACCCTAACCCTAACCCTAGGTCGGGCACTTTGGGAACTCAAATACTGTATCAAAAACATGTCTACAAATACAGCGTTCGAAAAGTCACCCAAATCGCTCCCAACTAGTCAGAAACATTTAAAATAATGTTTCTAAGGAATTCAATGTATCTACAGTGAATCTGTTGTTTAAATTTCCAATATTTTTCTTTTTCTCACTTTCTCCTGAAATGGCGCAGAAAATGAGAAAGTCTTGTGGCGTTTTTGGGACTGCATTACAATTACCACTACAGTGTGGCTAAAAGTATCATTGTTTTGGGCATTAAATGCAACAAGCAGGATAAATTCACATACAGAATGTGTGTTTTCAAACTTTTGATTTTTGACCCTTTTTGAGCGACAGCCGCGCGGCTTAAGAAAAATGGCAAAATACGGCCATATTTTTTTCTCGAGGAAACAACCAAACAACAATTTTCCTGCATTTCAAATGCATCCTAAAGCACAGCAAATGCATCAGAAACAGTCTAGTTCTTATTGAAACCCTAACCCTAACCCTAGGTCGGGCACTTTGGGAACTCAAATACTGTATCAAAAACATGTCTACAAATACAGCGTTCGAAAAGTCACCCAAATCGCTCCCAACTAGTCAGAAACATTTAAAATAATGTTTCTAAGCAATTCAATGTATCTGCAGTGAATCTGTAGTTTAAATTTCCAATATTTTTCTTTTTCTCACTTTCTCCTGAAATGGCGCAGAAAATGAGCAAGTCTTGTGGCGTTTGTGGGACTGCATTACAATTACCACTACAGTGTGGCTAAAAGTATCATTGTTTTGGGCATTAAATGCAACAAGCAGGATAAATTCACATACAGAATGTGTGTTTTCAAACTTTTGATTTTTGACCCTTTTTGAGCGACAGCCGCGCGGCTTAAGAAAAATGGCAAACTACGGCCATATTTTTTTCTCGAGGAAACAACCAAACAACAATTTTCCTGCATTTCAAATGCATTCTAAAGCACAGCAAATGCATCAGAAACGGTCTAGATCTTTTTGAAACCCTAACCCTAACCCTAGGTCGGGCACTTTGGGAACTCAAATACTGTATCAAAAACATGTCTACAAATACAGCGTTCGAAAAGTCACCCAAATCACTCCGAACTAGTCAGAAACATTTAAAATAATGTTTCTAAGCAATTCAACGTGTCTGCAGTGAATCTGTTGTTTAAATTTCCAATATTTTTCTTTTTCTCACTTTCTCCTGAAATGGCGCAGAAAATGAGCAAGTCTTGTGGCGTTTGTGGGACTGCATTACAATTACCACTACAGTGCGGCTAAAAGTATAATTGTTTTGGGCATTAAATGCAACAAGCAGGATAAATTCACATACAGAATGTGTGTTTTCAAACTTTTGATTTTTGACCCTTTTTGAGCGACAGCCGCACGACTTAAGAAAAATGGCAAAATACGGCCATATTTTTTTCTCGAGGAAACAACCAAACAACAATTTTCCTGCATTTCAAATGCATCCTAAAGCACAGCAAATGCATCAGAAACAGTCTAGTTCTTATTGAAACCCTAACCCTAGGTCGGGCACTTTGGGAACTCAAATACTGTATCAAAAACATGTCTACAAATACAGCGTTCGAAAAGTCACCCAAATCGCTCCCAACTAGTCAGAAACATTTAAATTAATGTTTCTAAGCAATTCAATGTATCTGCAGTGAATCTGTTGTTTAAATTTCCAATATTTTTCTTTTTCTCACTTTCTCCTGAAATGGCGCAGAAAATGAGTAAGTCTTGTGGCGTTTGTGGGACTGCATTACAATTACCACTACAGTGTGGCTAAAAGTATAATTGTTTTGGGCATTAAATGCAACAAGCAGGATAAATTCACATACAGAATGTGTGTTTTCAAACTTTTGATTTTTGACCCTTTTTGAGCGACAGCCGCGCGGCTTAAGAAAAATGGCAAACTACGGCCATATTTTTTTCTCGAGGAAACAACCAAACAACAATTTTCCTGCATTTCAAATGCATTCTAAAGCACAGCAAATGCATCAGAAACGGTCTAGATCTTTTTGAAACCCTAACCCTAACCCTAGGTCTGGCACTTTGGGAACTCAAATACTGTATCAAAAACATGTCTACAAATACAGCGTTCGAAAAGTCACCGAAATCACTCCGAACTAGTCAGAAACATTTAAAATAATGTTTCTAAGCAATTCAATGTATCTGCAGTAAATCTGTTGTTTAAATTTCCAATAGTTTTCTTTTTCTCACTTTCTCCTGAATTGGTGCAGAAAATGAGCAAGTCTTGTGGCGTTTTTGGGACTGCATTACAATTACCACTACAGTGTGGCTAAAAGTATCATTGTTTTGGGCATTAAATGCAACAAGCAGGATAAATTCACATACAGAATGTCTGTTTTCAAAATTTGATTTTTGACCCTTTTTCAGCGACAGCCGCGCTGCTTAAGAAAAATGGCAAAATACGGCCATATTTTTTTCTCGAGGAAACAACCAAACAACAATTTTCCTGCATTTCAAATGCATCCTAAAGCACAGCAAATGCATCAGAAACGGTCTAGATCTTTTTGAAACCCTAACCCTAACCCTAGGTCGGGCACTTTGGGAACTCAAATACTGTATCAAAAACATGTCTACAAATACAGCGTTCGAAAAGTCTCCCAAATCGCTCCGAACTAGTCAGAAACATTTAAAATAATGTTTCTAAGCAATTCAATGTATCTGCAGTAAATCTGTTGTTTAAATTTCCAATAGTTTTCTTTTTCTCACTTTCTCCTGAAATGGCGCAGGAAATGAGCAAGTCTTGTGGCGTTTGTGGGACTGCATTACAATTACCACTACAGTGTGGCTAAAAGTATCATTGTTTTGGGCATTAAATGCAACAAGCAGGATAAATTCACATACAGAATGTCTGTTTTCAAAATTTGATTTTTGACCCTTTTTGAGCGACAGACGCGCGGCTTAAGAAAAATGGCAAAATACGGCCATATTTTTTTCTCGAGGAAACAACCATACAACAATTTTCCTGCATTTCAAATGCATCCTAAAGCACAGCAAATGCATCAGAAACGGTCTAGTTCTTATTGAAACCCTAACCCTAGGTCGGGCACTTTGGGAACTCAAATACTGTATCAAAAACATGTCTACAAATACAGCGTTCGAAAAGCCACCCAAATCACTCCCAACTAGTCAGAAACATTTAAATTAATGTTTCTAAGCAATTCAATGTATCTGCAGTGAATCTGTTGTTTAAATTTCCAAAATTTTCTTTTTCTCACTTTCTCCTGAAATGGCGCAGAAAATGAGCAAGTCTTGTGGCGTTTGTGGGACTGCATTACAATTACCACTACAGTGCGGCTAAAAGTACAATTGTTTTGGGCATTAAATGCAACAAGCAGGATAAATTCACATACAGAATGTGTGTTTTCAAACTTTTGATTTTTGACCCTTTTTGAGCGACAGCCGCGCGGCTAAGGAAAAATGGCAAAATACGGCCATATTTTTTTCTCGAGGAAACAACCAAACAACAATTTTCCTGCATTTCAAATGCATCCTAAAGCACAGCAAATGCATCAGAAACGGTCTAGTTCTTATTGAAACCCTAACCCTAACCCTAGGTCGGGCACTTTGGGAACTCAAATACTGTATCAAAAACATGTCTACAAATACAGCGTTCGAAAAGCCACCCAAATCACTCCCAACTAGTCAGAAACATTTAAAATAGTGTTTCTAAGCAATTCAATGCATCTACAGTGAATCTGTTGTTTAAATTTCAAAAATTTTTCTTTTTCTCACTTTCTCCTGAAATGGCGTAGAAAATGAGCAAGTCTTGTGGCGTTTGTGGGACTGCATTACAATTACCACTACAGTGCGGCTAAAAGTATAATTGTTTTGGGCATTAAATGCAACAAGCAGGATAAATTCACATACAGAATGTGTGTTTTCAAACTTTTGATTTTTGACCCTTTTTGAGCGACAGCCGCGCGGCTAAAGAAAAATGGCAAAATACGGCCATATTTTTTTCTCGAGGAAACAACCAAACAACAATTTTCCTGCATTTCAAATGCATCCTAAAGCACAGCAAATGCATCAGAAACAGTCTAGTTCTTATTGAAACCCTAACCCTAGGTCGGGCACTTTGGGAACTCAAATACTGTATCAAAAACATGTCTACAAATACAGCGTTCGAAAAGTCACCCAAATCGCTCCCAACTAGTCAGAAACATTTAAATTAATGTTTCTAAGCAATTCAATGTATCTGCAGTGAATCTGTTGTTTAAATTTCCAAAATTTTCTTTTTCTCACTTTCTCCTGAAATGGCGCAGAAAATGAGCAAGTCTTGTGGCGTTTGTGGGACTGCATTACAATTACCACTACAGTGCGGCTAAAAGTACAATTGTTTTGGGCATTAAATGCAACAAGCAGGATAAATTCACATACAGAATGTGTGTTTTCAAACTTTTGATTTTTGACCCTTTTTGAGCGACAGCCGCGCGGCTAAAGAAAAATGGCAAAATACGGCCATATTTTTTTCTCGAGGAAACAACCAAACAATTTTCCTGCATTTCAAATGCATCATAAAGCACAGCAAATGCATCAGAAACGGTCTAGTTCTTATTGAAACCCTAACCCTAACCCTATGTCGGGCACTTTGGGAACTCAAATACTGTATCAAAAACATGTCTACAAATACAGCGTTCGAAAAGTCACCCAAATCGCTCCCAACTAGTCAGAAACATTTAAATTAATGTTTCTAAGCAATTCAATGTATCTGCAGTGAATCTGTTGTTTAAATTTCCAATATTTTTCTTTTTCTCACTTTCTCCTGAAATGGCGCAGAAAATGAGCAAGTCTTGTGGCGTTTGTGGGACTGCATTACAATTACCACTACAGTGTGGCTAAAAGTATCATTGTTTTGGGCATTAAATGCAACAAGCAGGATAAATTCACATACAGAATGTGTGTTTTCAAACTTTTGATTTTTGACCCTTTTTGAGCGACAGCCGCGCGGCTTAAGAAAAATGGCAAAATACGGCCATATTTTTTTCTCGAGGAAACAACCAAACAACAATTTTCCTGCATTTCAAATGCATCCTAAAGCACAGCAAATGCATCAGAAACAGTCTAGTTCTTATTGAAACCCTAACCCTATGTCGGGCACTTTGGGAACTCAAATACTGTATCAAAAACATGTCTACAAATACAGCGTTCGAAAAGTCACCCAAATCGCTCCCAACTAGTCAGAAACATTTAAATTAATGTTTCTAAGCAATTCAATGTATCTGCAGTGAATCTGTTGTTTAAATTTCCAAAATTTTCTTTTTCTCACTTTCTCCTGAAATGGCGCAGAAAATGAGCAAGTCTTGTGGCGTTTGTGGGACTGCATTACAATTACCACTACAGTGCGGCAAAAATACAATTGTTTTGGGCATTAAATGCAACAAGCAGGATAAATTCACATACAGAATGTGTGTTTTCAAACTTTTGATTTTTGACCCTTTTTGAGCGACAGCCGCGCGGCTAAGGAAAAATGGCAAAATACGGCCATATTTTTTTCTCGAGGAAACAACCAAACAACAATTTTCCTGCATTTCAAATGCATCCTAAAGCACAGCAAATGCATCAGAAACGGTCTAGTTCTTATTGAAACCCTAACCCTAACCCTAGGTCGGGCACTTTGGGAACTCAAATACTGTATCAAAAACATGTCTACAAATACAGCGTTCGAAAAGTCACCCAAATCGCTCCCAACTAGTCAGAAACATTTAAATTAATGTTTCTAAGCAATTCAATGTATCTGCAGTGAATCTGTTGTTTAAATTTCCAATATTTTTCTTTTTCTCACTTTCTCCTGAAATGGCGCAGAAAATGAGCAAGTCTTGTGGCGTTTGTGGGACTGCATTACAATTACCACTACAGTGTGGCTAAAAGTATCATTGTTTTGGGCATTAAATGCAACAAGCAGGATAAATTCACATACAGAATGTGTGTTTTCAAACTTTTGATTTTTGACCCTTTTTGAGCGACAGCCGCGCGGCTTAAGAAAAATGGCAAAATACGGCCATATTTTTTTCTCGAGGAAACAACCAAACAACAATTTTCCTGCATTTCAAATGCATCCTAAAGCATAGCAAATGCATCAGAAACGGTCTAGTTCTTATTGAAACCCTAACCCTAACCCTAGGTCTGGCACTTTGGGAACTCAAATACTGTATCAAAAACATGTCTACAAATACAGCGTTCGAAAAGTCTCCCAAATCGCTCCGAACTAGTCAGAAACATTTAAAATAATGTTTCTAAGCAATTCAATGTATCTGCAGTAAATCTGTTGTTTAAATTTCCAATAGTTTTCTTTTTCTCACTTTCTCCTGAAATGGCGCAGGAAATGAGCAAGTCTTGTTGCGTTTGTGGGACTGCATTACAATTACCACTACAGTGTGGCTAAAAGTATCATTGTTTTGGGCATTAAATGCAACAAGCAGGATAAATTCACATACAGAATGTCTGTTTTCAAAATTTGATTTTTGACCCTTTTTGAGCGACAGACGCGCGGCTTAAGAAAAATGGCAAAATACGGCCATATTTTTTTCTCGAGGAAACAACCAAACAACAGTTTTCCTGCATTTCAAATGCATCCTAAAGCACAGCAAATGCATCAGAAACGGTCTAGTTCTTATTGAAACCCTAACCCTAACCCTAGGTCGGGCACTTTGGGAACTCAAATACTGTATCAAAAACATGTCTACAAATACAGCGTTCGAAAAGCCACCCAAATCACTCCCAACTAGTCAGAAACATTTAAAATAGTGTTTCTAAGCAATTCAATGCATCTACAGTGAATCTGTTGTTTAAATTTCAAAAATTTTTCTTTTTCTCACTTTCTCCTGAAATGGCGTAGAAAATGAGCAAGTCTTGTGGCGTTTGTGGGACTGCATTACAATTACCACTACAGTGCGGCTAAAAGTATAATTGTTTTGGGCATTAAATGCAACAAGCAGGATAAATTCACATACAGAATGTGTGTTTTCAAACTTTTGATTTTTGACCCTTTTTGAGCGACAGCCGCGCGGCTAAAGAAAAATGGCAAAATACGGCCATATTTTTTTCTCGAGGAAACAACCAAACAATTTTCCTGCATTTCAAATGCATCCTAAAGCACAGCAAATGCATCAGAAACGGTCTAGTTCTTATTGAAACCCTAACCCTAACCCTAGGTCGGGCACTTTGGGAACTCAAATACTGTATCAAAAACATGTCTACAAATACAGCGTTCGAAAAGTCACCCAAATCGCTCCCAACTAGTCAGAAACATTTAAATTAATGTTTCTAAGCAATTCAATGTATCTGCAGTGAATCTGTTGTTTAAATTTCCAATATTTTTCTTTTTCTCACTTTCTCCTGAAATGGCGCAGAAAATGAGCAAGTCTTGTGGCGTTTGTGGGACTGCATTACAATTACCACTACAGTGTGGCTAAAAGTATCATTGTTTTGGGCATTAAATGCAACAAGCAGGATAAATTCACATACAGAATGTGTGTTTTCAAACTTTTGATTTTTGACCCTTTTTGAGCGACAGCCGCGCGGCTTAAGAAAAATGGCAAAATACGGCCATATTTTTTTCTCGAGGAAACAACCAAACAACAATTTTCCTGCATTTCAAATGCATCCTAAAGCACAGCAAATGCATCAGAAACAGTCTAGTTCTTATTGAAGCCCTAACCCTAACCCTAGGTCGGGCACTTTGGGAACTCAAATACTGTATCAAAAACATGTCTACAAATACAGCGTTCGAAAAGTCACCCAAATCGCTCCCAACTAGTCAGAAACATTTAAATTAATGTTTCTAAGCAATTCAATGTATCTGCAGTGAATCTGTTGTTTAAATTTCCAATATTTTTCTTTTTCTCACTTTCTCCTGAAATGGCGCAGAAAATGAGCAAGTCTTGTGGCTATTGTGGGACTGCATTACAATTACCTCTACAGTGTGGCTAAAAGTATCATTGTTTTGGGCATTAAATGCAACAAGCAGGATAAATTCACATACAGAATGTGTGTTTTCAAACGTTTGATTTTTGACCCTTTTTGAGCGACAGCCGCGCGGCTTAAGAAAAATGGCAAAATACGGCCATATTTTTTTCTCGAGGAAACAACCAAACAACAATTTTCCTGCATTTCAAATGCATCCTAAAGCACAGCAAATGCATCAGAAACAGTCTAGTTCTTATTGAAACCCTAACCCTAGGTCGGGCACTTTGGGAACTCAAATACTATATCAAAAACATGTCTACAAATACAGCGTTCGAAAAGTCACACAAATCGCTCCCAACTAGTCAGAAACATTTAAATTAATGTTTCTAAGCAATTCAATGTATCTGCAGTGAATCTGTTGTTTAAATTTCCAATATTTTTCTTTTTCTCACTTTCTCCTGAAATGGCGCAGAAAATGAGCAAGTCTTGTGGCGTTTGTGGGACTGCATTACAATTACCACTACAGTGCGGCTAAAAGTATAATTGTTTTGGGCATTAAATGCAACAAGCAGGATAAATTCACATACAGAATGTGTGTTTTCAAACTTTTGATTTTTGACCCTTTTTGAGCGACAGCCGCGCGGCTAAAGAAAAATGGCAAAATACGGCCATATTTTTTTCTCGAGGAAACAACCAAACAACAATTTTCCTGCATTTCAAATGCTTCCTAAAGCACAGCAAATGCATCAGAAACGGTCTAGTTCTTATTGAAACCCTAACCCTAACCCTAGGTTGGGCACTTTGGGAACTCAAATACTGTATCAAAAACATGTCTACAAATACAGCGTTCGAAAAGTCACCCAAATCGCTCCCAACTAGTCAGAAACATTTAAATTAATGTTTCTAAGCAATTCAATGTATCTGCAGTGAATCTGTTGTTTAAATTTCCAATATTTTTCTTTTTCTCACTTTCTCCTGAAATGGCGCAGAAAATGAGCAAGTCTTGTGGCGTTTGTGGGACTGCATTACAATTACCACTACAGTGTGGCTAAAAGTATCATTGTTTTGGGCATTAAATGCAACAAGCAGGATAAATTCACATACAGAATGTGTGTTTTCAAACTTTTGATTTTTGACCCTTTTTGAGCGACAGCCGCCCGGCTTAAGAAAAATGGCAAAATACGGCCATATTTTTTTCTCAAGGAAACAACCAAACAACAGTTTTCCTGCATTTCAAATGCATCCTAAAGCACAGCAAATGCATCAGAAACAGTCTAGTTCTTATTGAAACCCTAACCCTAGGTCGGGCACTTTGGGAACTCAAATACTGTATCAAAAACATGTCTACAAATACAGCGTTCGAAAAGTCACCCAAATCGCTACTAACTAGTCAGAAACATTTAAATTAATGTTTCTAAGCAATTCAATGTATCTGCAGTGAATCTGTTGTTTAAATTTCCAAAATTTTCTTTTTCTCACTTTCTCCTGAAATGGCGCAGAAAATGAGCAAGTCTTGTGGCGTTTGTGGGACTGCATTACAATTACCACTACAGTGCGGCTAAAAGTACAATTGTTTTGGGCATTAAATGCAACAAGCAGGATAAATTCACATACAGAATGTGTGTTTTCAAACTTTTGATTTTTGACCCTTTTTGAGCGACAGCCGCGCGGCTAAGGAAAAATGGCAAAATACGGCCATATTTTTTTCTCGAGGAAACAACCAAACAACAATTTTCCTGCATTTCAAATGCATCCTAAAGCACAGCAAATGCATCAGAAACGGTCTAGTTCTTATTGAAACCCTAACCCTAACCCTAGGTCGGGCACTTTGGGAACTCAAATACTGTATCAAAAACATGTCTACAAATACAGCGTTCGAAAAGTCACCCAAATCGCTCCCAACTAGTCAGAAACATTTAAATTAATGTTTCTAAGCAATTCAATGTATCTGCAGTGAATCTGTTGTTTAAATTTCCAATATTTTTCTTTTTCTCACTTTCTCCTGAAATGGCGCAGAAAATGAGCAAGTCTTGTGGCGTTTGTGGGACTGCATTACAATTACCACTACAGTGTGGCTAAAAGTATCATTGTTTTGGGCATTAAATGCAACAAGCAGGATAAATTCACATACAGAATGTGTGTTTTCAAACTTTTGATTTTTGACCCTTTTTGAGCGACAGCCGCGCGGCTTAAGAAAAATGGCAAAATACGGCCATATTTTTTTCTCGAGGAAACAACCAAACAACAATTTTCCTGCATTTCAAATGCATCCTAAAGCACAGCAAATGCATCAGAAACGGTCTAGTTCTTATTGAAACCCTAACCCTAACCCTAGGTCTGGCACTTTGGGAACTCAAATACTGTATCAAAAACATGTCTACAAATACAGCGTTCGAAAAGTCTCCCAAATCGCTCCGAACTAGTCAGAAACATTTAAAATAATGTTTCTAAGCAATTCAATGTATCTGCAGTAAATCTGTTGTTTAAATTTCCAATAGTTTTCTTTTTCTCACTTTCTCCTGAAATGGCGCAGGAAATGAGCAAGTCTTGTGGCGTTTGTGGGACTGCATTACAATTACCACTACAGTGTGGCTAAAAGTATCATTGTTTTGGGCATTAAATGCAACAAGCAGGATAAATTCACATACAGAATGTCTGTTTTCAAAATTTGATTTTTGACCCTTTTTGAGCGACAGACGCGCGGCTTAAGAAAAATGGCAAAATACGGCCACATTTTTTTCTCGAGGAAACAACCAAACAACAGTTTTCCTGCATTTCAAATGCATCCTAAAGCACAGCAAATGCATCAGAAACGGTCTAGTTCTTTTTGAAACCCTAACCCTAACCCTAGGTCGGGCACTTTGGGAACTCAAATACTGTATCAAAAACATGTCTACAAATACAGCGTTCGAAAAGCCACCCAAATCACTCCCAACTAGTCAGAAACATTTAAAATAGTGTTTCTAAGCAATTCAATGCATCTACAGTGAATCTGTTGTTTAAATTTCAAAAATTTTTCTTTTTCTCACTTTCTCCTGAAATGGCGTAGAAAATGAGCAAGTCTTGTGGCGTTTGTGGGACTGCATTACAATTACCACTACAGTGCGGCTAAAAGTATAATTGTTTTGGGCATTAAATGCAACAAGCAGGATAAATTCACATACAGAATGTGTGTTTTCAAACTTTTGATTTTTGACCCTTTTTGAGCGACAGCCGCGCGGCTAAAGAAAAATGGCAAAATACGGCCATATTTTTTTCTCGAGGAAACAACCAAACAATTTTCCTGCATTTCAAATGCATCCTAAAGCACAGCAAATGCATCAGAAACGGTCTAGTTCTTATTGAAACCCTAACCCTAACCCTAGGTCGGGCACTTTGGGAACTCAAATACTGTATCAAAAACATGTCTACAAATACAGCGTTCAAAAAGTCACCCAAATCGCTGCCAACTAGTCAGAAACATTTAAATTAATGTTTCTAAGCAATTCAATGTATCTGCAGTGAATCTGTTGTTTAAATTTCCAATATTTTTCTTTTTCTCACTTTCTCCTGAAATGGCGCAGAAAATGAGCAAGTCTTGTGGCGTTTGTGGGACTGCATTACAATTACCACTACAGTGTGGCTAAAAGTATCATTGTTTTGGGCATTAAATGCAACAAGCAGGATAAATTCACATACAGAATGTGTGTTTTCAAACTTTTGATTTTTGACCCTTTTTGAGCGACAGCCGCGCGGCTAAAGAAAAATGGCAAAATACGGCCATATTTTTTTCTCGAGGAAACAACCAAACAATTTTCCTGCATTTCAAATGCATCCTAAAGCACAGCAAATGCATCAGAAACGGTCTAGTTCTTATTGAAACCCTAACCCTAACCCTAGGTCGGGCACTTTGGGAACTCAAATACTGTATCAAAAACATGTCTACAAATACAGCGTTCGAAAAGTCACCCAAATCGCTCCCAACTAGTCAGAAACATTTAAATTAATGTTTCTAAGCAATTCAATGTATCTGCAGTGAATCTGTTGTTTAAATTTCCAATATTTTTCTTTTTCTCACTTTCTCCTGAAATGGCGCAGAAAATGAGCAAGTCTTGTGGCGTTTGTGGGACTGCATTACAATTACCACTACAGTGTGGCTAAAAGTATCATTGTTTTGGGCATTAAATGCAACAAGCAGGATAAATTCACATACAGAATGTGTGTTTTCAAACTTTTGATTTTTGACCCTTTTTGAGCGACAGCCGCGCGGCTTAAGAAAAAAGGCAAAATACGGCCATATTTTTTTCTCGAGGAAACAACCAAACAACAATTTTCCTGCATTTCAAATGCATCCTAAAGCACAGCAAATGCATCAGAAACGGTCTAGTTCTTATTGAAACCCTAACCCTAACCCTAGGTCGGGCACTTTGGGAACTCAAATACTGTATCAAAAACATGTCTACAAATACAGCGTTCGAAAAGCCACCCAAATCACTCCCAACTAGTCAGAAACATTTAAAATAGTGTTTCTAAGCAATTCAATGCATCTACAGTGAATCTGTTGTTTAAATTTCAAAAATTTTTCTTTTTCTCACTTTCTCCTGAAATGTCGTAGAAAATGAGCAAGTCTTGTGGCGTTTGTGGGACTGCATTACAATTACCACTACAGTGCGGCTAAAAGTATAATTGTTTTGGGCATTAAATGCAACAAGCAGGATAAATTCACATACAGAATGTGTGTTTTCAAACTTTTGATTTTTGACCCTTTTTGAGCGACAGCCGCGCGGCTAAAGAAAAATGGCAAAATACGGCCATATTTTTTTCTCGAGGAAACAACCAAACAATTTTCCTGCATTTCAAATGCATCCTAAAGCACAGCAAATGCATCAGAAACGGTCTAGTTCTTATTGAAACCCTAACCCTAACCCTAGGTCGGGCACTTTGGGAACTCAAATACTGTATCAAAAACATGTCTACAAATACAGCGTTCGAAAAGTCACCCAAATCGCTCCCAACTAGTCAGAAACATTTAAATTAATGTTTCTAAGCAATTCAATGTATCTGCAGTGAATCTGTTGTTTAAATTTCCAATATTTTTCTTTTTCTCACTTTCTCCTGAAATGGCGCAGAAAATGAGCAAGTCTTGTGGCGTTTGTGGGACTGCATTACAATTACCACTACAGTGTGGCTAAAAGTATCATTGTTTTGGGCATTAAATGCAACAAGCAGGATAAATTCACATACAGAATGTGTGTTTTCAAACTTTTGATTTTTGACCCTTTTTGAGCGACAGCCGCGCGGCTTAAGAAAAATGGCAAAATACGGCCATATTTTTTTCTCGAGGAAACAACCAAACAACAATTTTCCTGCATTTCAAATGCATCCTAAAGCACAGCAAATGCATCAGAAACGGTCTAGTTCTTATTGAAACCCTAACCCTAACCCTAGGTCGGGCACTTTGGGAACTCAAATACTGTATCAAAAACATGTCTACAAATACAGCGTTCGAAAAGCCACCCAAATCACTCCCAACTAGTCAGAAACATTTAAAATAGTGTTTCTAAGCAATTCAATGCATCTACAGTGAATCTGTTGTTTAAATTTCAAAAATTTTTCTTTTTCTCACTTTCTCCTGAAATGGCGTAGAAAATGAGCAAGTCTTGTGGCGTTTGTGGGACTGCATTACAATTACCACTACAGTGCGGCTAAAAGTATAATTGTTTTGGGCATTAAATGCAACAAGCAGGATAAATTCACATACAGAATGTGTGTTTTCAAACTTTTGATTTTTGACCCTTTTTGAGCGACAGCCGCTCGGCTAAAGAAAAATGGCAAAATACGGCCATATTTTTTTCTCGAGGAAACAACCAAACAATTTTCCTGCATTTCAAATGCATCCTAAAGCACAGCAAATGCATCAGAAACGGTCTAGTTCTTATTGAAACCCTAACCCTAACCCTAGGTCTGGCACTTTGGGAACTCAAATACTGTATCAAAAACATGTCTACAAATACAGCGTTCGAAAAGTCACCCAAATCGCTCCAAACTAGTCAGAAACATTTAAAATAATGTTTCTAAGCAATTCAATGTATCTGCAGTGAATCTGTTGTTTAAATTTCCAGTATTTTTCTTTTTCTCACTTTCTCCTGAAATGGCGCAGAAAATGAGCAAGTCTTGTGGCGTTTGTGGGACTGCATTACAATTACCACTACAGTGTGGCTAAAAGTATCATTGTTTTGGGCATTAAATGCAACAAGCAGGATAAATTCACATACAGAATGTGTGGTTTCAAACTTCTGATTTTTGACCCTTTTTGAGCGACAGCCGCGCGGCTTAAGAAAAATGGCAAAATACGGCCATATTTTTTTCTCGAGGAAACAACCAAACAACAATTTTCCTGCATTTCAAATGCATCCTAAAGCACAGCAAATGCATCAGAAACGGTCTAGTTCTTATTGAAACCCTAACCCTAACCCTAGGTCGGGCACTTTGGGAACTCAAATACTGTATCAAAAACATGTCTACAAATACAGCGTTCGAAAAGTCACCCAAATCGCTCCCAACTAGTCAGAAACATTTAAAATAATGTTTCTAAGCAATTCAATATATCTGCAGTGAATCTGTTGTTTAAATTTCCAATATTTTTCTTTTTCTCACTTTCTCCTGAAATGGCGCAGAAAATGAGCAAGTCTTGTGGCGTTTGTGGGACTGCATTACAATTACCACTACAGTGTGGCTAAAAGTATCATTGTTTTGGGCATTAAATGCAACAAGCAGGATAAATTCACATACAGAATGTGTTATCAAACTTTTGATTTTTGACCCTTTATGAGCGACAGCCGCGCGGCTTAAGAAAAATGGCAAAATACGGCCATATTTTTTTCTCGAGGAAACAACCAAACAACAATTTTCCTGCATTTCAAATGCATCCTAAAGCACAGCAAATGCATCAGAAACGGTCTAGTTCTTATTGGAACCCTAACCCTAACCCTAGGTCGGGCACTTTGGGAACTCAAATACTGTATCAAAAACATGTCTACAAATACAGCGTTCGAAAAGTCACCCAAATCGCTCCCAACTACTCAGAAACATTTAAAATAATGTTTCTAAGCAATTCAATGTATCTGCAGTGAATCTGTTGTTTAAATTTCCAATATTTTTCTTTTTCTCACTTTCTCCTGAAATGGCGCAGAAAATGAGCAAGTCTTGTGGCGTTTGTGGGACTGCATTACAATTACCACTACAGTGTGGCTAAAAGTATCATTGTTTTGGGCATTAAATGCAACAAGCAGGATAAATTCACATACAGAATGTGTTATCAAACTTTTGATTTTTGACCCTTTTTGAGCGACAGCCGCGCGGCTTAAGAAAAATGGCAAAATACGGCCATATTTTTTTCTCGAGGAAACAACCAAACAACAATTTTCCTGCATTTCAAATGCATCCTAAAGCACAGCAAATGCATCAGAAACGGTCTAGTTCTTTTTGAAACCCTAACCCTAACCCTAGGTCGGGCACTTTGGGAACTCAAATACTGTATCAAAAACATGTCTACAAATACAGCGTTCGAAAAGTCACCCAAATCACTCCCAACTAGTCAGAAACATTTAAAATAATGTTTCTAAGCAATTCAATGTATCTACAGTGAATCTGTTGTTTAAATTTCCAGTATTTTTCTTTTTCTCACTTTCTCCTGAAATGGCGCAGAAAATGAACAAGTCTTGTGGCGTTTGTGGGACTGCATTACAATTACCACTACAGTGTGGCTAAAAGTATCATTGTTTTGGGCATTAAAAGCAACAAGCAGGATAAATTCACATACAGAATGAGTGTTTTCAAACGTTTGATTTTTGACCCTTTTTGAGCGACAGCCGCGCGGCTTAAGAAAAATGGCAAAATACGGCCATATTTTTTTCTCGTGGAAACAACCAAACAACAATTTTCCTGCATTTCAAATGCATCCTAAAGCACAGCAAATGCATCAGAAACGGTCTAGATCTTATTGAAACCCTAACCCTAACCCTAGTTCGGGCACTTTGGGAACTCAAATACTGTATCAAACACATGTCTACAAATACAGCATTCGAAAAGTCACCCAAATCGCTCCCAACTAGTCAGAAACATTGAAAATAATGTTTCTAAGCAATTCAATGTATCTGCAGTGAATCAGTTGTTGAAATTTCCAATATTTTTCTTTTTCTCACTTTCTCCTGAAATGGCCCAGAAAATGAGCAAGTCTTTTGGCGTTTGTGGGACTGCATTACAATTACCACTACAGTGTGGCTAAAAGTATCATTGTTTTGGGCATTAAATGCAACAAGCAGGATAAATTCACATACAGAATGTGTTATCAAACTTTTGATTTTTGACCCTTTTTGAGCGACAGCCGCGCGGCTTAAGAAAAATGGCAAAATACGGTCATATTTTTTTCTCGAGGAAACAACCAAACAACAATTTTCCTGCATTTCAAATGCATCCTAAAGCACAGCAAATGCATCAGAAACGGTCTAGTTCTTTTTGAAACCCTAACCCTAACCCTAGGTCGGGCACTTTGGGAATTCAAATACTGTATCAAAAACATGTCTACAAATACAGCGTTCGAAAAGTCACCCAAATCACTCCCAACTAGTCAGAAACATTTAAAATAATGTTTCTAAGCAATTCAATGTATCTACAGTGAATCTGTTGTTTAAATTTCCAGTATTTTTCTTTTTCTCACTTTCTCCTGAAATGGCGCAGAAAATGAACAAGTCTTGTGGCGTTTGTGGGACTGCATTACAATTACCACTACAGTGTGGCTAAAAGTATCATTGTTTTGGGCATTAAAAGCAACAAGCAGGATAAATTCACATACAGAATGAGTGTTTTCAAACGTTTGATTTTTGACCCTTTTTGAGCGACAGCCGCGCGGCTTAAGAAAAATGGCAAAATACGGCCATATTTTTTTCTCGTGGAAACAACCAAACAACAATTTTCCTGCATTTCAAATGCATCCTAAAGCACAGCAAATGCATCAGAAACGGTCTAGTTCTTATTGAAACCCTAACCCTAGGTCGGGCACTTTGGGAACTCAAATACTGTATCAAAAACATGTCTACAAATACAGCGTTCGAAAAGTCACCCAAATCACTCCCAACTAGTCAGAAACATTTAAATTAATGTTTCTAAGCAATTCAATGTATCTGCAGTGAATCTGTTGTTTAAATTTCCAATATTTTTCTTTTTCTCACTTTCTCCTGAAATGGCGCAGAAAATGAGCAAGTCTTGTGGCGTTTGTGGGACTGCATTACAATTACCACTACAGTGTGGCTAAAAGTATCATTGTTTTGGGCATTAAATGCAACAAGCAGGATAAATTCACATACAGAATGTGTGTTTTCAAACTTTTGATTTTTGACCCTTTTTGAGCGACAGCCGCGCGGCTTAAGAAAAATGGCAAAATACGGTCATATTTTTTTCTCGAGGAAACAACCAAACAACAATTTTCCTGCATTTCAAATGCATCCTAAAGCACAGCAAATGCATCAGAAACGGTCTAGTTCTTATTGAAACCCTAACCCTAACCCTAGGTCGGGCACTTTGGGAACTCAAATACTGTATCAAAAACATGTCTACAAATACAGCGTTCGAAAAGTCACCCAAATCGCTCCCAACTAGTCAGAAACATTTAAAATAATGTTTCTAAGCAATTCAATGTATCTGCAGTGAATCTGTTGTTTAAATTTCCATTTTTTTTCTTTTTCTCACTTTCTCCTGAAATGGCGCAGAAAATGAGCAAGTCTTGTGGCGTTTGTGGGACTGCATTACAATTACCACTACAGTGTGGCTAAAAGTATCATTGTTTTGGGCATTAAATGCAACAAGCAGGATAAATTCACATACAGAATGTGTGTTTTCAAACTTTTGATTTTTGACCCTTTTTGAGCGACAGCCGCGCGGCTTAAGAAAAATGGCAAAATACGGCCATATTTTTTTCTCGAGGAAACAACCAAACAACAATTTTCCTGCATTTCAAATGCATCCTAAAGCACAGCAAATGCATCAGAAACGGTCTAGTTCTTATTGAAACCCTAACCCTAACCCTAGGTCGGGCACTTTGGGAACTCAAATACTGTATCAAAAACATGTCTACAAATACAGCGTTAGAAAAGTCACCCAAATCGCTCCCAACTAGTCAGAAACATTTAAAATAATGTTTCTAAGCAATTCAATGTATCTGCAGTGAATCAGTTGTTGAAATTTCCAATATTTTTCTTTTTCTCACTTTCTCCTGAAATGGCGCAGAAAATGAGCAAGTCTTGTGGCGTTTGTGGGACTGCATTACAATTACCACTACAGTGTGGCTAAAAGTATCATTGTTTTGGGCATTAAATGCAACAAGCAGGATAAATTCACATACAGAATGTGTGTTTTCAAACTTTTGATTTTTACCCTTTTTGAGCGACAGCCGCGCGGCTTAAGAAAAATGGCAAAATACGGCCATATTTTTTTCTCGAGGAAACAACCAAACAACAATTTTCCTGCATTTCAAATGCATCCTAAAGCACAGCAAATGCATCAGAAACGGTCTAGTTCTTTTTGAAACCCTAACCCTAACCCTAGGTCGGGCACTTTGGGAACTCAAATACTGTATCAAAAACATGTCTACAAATACAGCGTTCGAAAAGTCACCCAAATCACTCCCAACTAGTCAGAAACATTTAAAATAATGTTTCTAAGCAATTCAATGTATCTACAGTGAATCTGTTGTTTAAATTTCCAGAATTTTTCTTTTTCTCACTTTCTCCTGAAATGGCGCAGAAAATGAGCAAGTCTTGTGGCGTTTGTGGGACTGCATTACAATTACCACTACAGTGTGGCTAAAAGTATCATTGTTTTGGGCATTAAATGCAACAAGCAGGATAAATTCACATACAGAATGTGTGTTTTCAAACTTTTGATTTTTGACCCTTTTTGAGCGATAGCCGCGCGGCTTAAGAAAAATGGCAAAATACGGCCATATTTTTTTCTCGAGGAAACAACCAAACAACAATTTTCCTGCATTTCAAATGCATCCTAAAGCACAGCAAATGCATCAGAAACGGTCTAGTTCTTATTGAAACCCTAACCCTAACCCTAGGTCGGGCACTTTGGGAACTCAAATACTGTATCAAAAACATGTCTACAAATACAGCGTTCGAAAAGTCACCCAAATCGCTCCCAACTAGTCAGAAACATTTAAAATAATGTTTCTAAGCAATTCAATGTATCTGCAGTGAATCACTTGTTGAAATTTCCAATATTTTTCTTTTTCTCACTTTCTCCTGAAATGGCGCAGAAAATGAGCAAGTCTTGTGGCGTTTGTGGGACTGCATTACAATTACCACTACAGTGTGGCTAAAAGTATCATTGTTTTGGGCATTAAATGCAACAAGCAGGATAAATTCACATACAGAATGTGTGTTTTCAAACTTTTGATTTTTACCCTTTTTGAGCGACAGCCGCGCGGCTTAAGAAAAATGGCAAAATACGGCCATATTTTTTTCTCGAGGAAACAACCAAACAACAATTTTCCTGCATTTCAAATGCATCCTAAAGCACAGCAAATGCATCAGAAATGGTCTAGTTCTTATTGAAACCCTAACCCTAACCCTAGGTCGGGCACTTTGGGAACTCAAATACTGTATCAAAAACATGTCTACAAATACAGCGTTCGAAAAGTCACCCAAATCGCTCCCAACTAGTCAGAAACATTTAAAATAATGTTTCTAAGCAATTCAATGCATCTGCAGTGAATCTGTTGTTGAAATTTCCAATATTTTTCTTTTTCTCACTTTCTCCTGAAATGGCGCAGAAAATGAGCAAGTCTTGTGGCGTTTGTGGGACTGCATTACAATTACCACTACAGTGTGGCTAAAAGTATCATTGTTTTGGGCATTAAATGCAACAAGCAGGATAAATTCACATACAGAATGTGTGTTTTCAAACTTTTGATTTTTACCCTTTTTGAGCGACAGCCGCGCGGCTTAAGAAAAATGGCAAAATACGGCCATATTTTTTTCTCGAGGAAACAACCAAACAACAATTTTCCTGCATTTCAAATGCATCCTAAAGCACAGCAAATGCATCAGAAACGGTCTAGTTCTTTTTGAAACCCTAACCCTAACCCTAGGTCGGGCACTTTGGGAACTCAAATACTGTATCAAAAACATGTCTACAAATACAGCGTTCGAAAAGTCACCCAAATCACTCCCAACTAGTCAGAAACATTTAAAATAATGTTTCTAAGCAATTCAATGCATCTACAGTGAATCTGTTGTTTAAATTTCCAGAATTTTTCTTTTTCTCACTTTCTCCTGAAATGGCGCAGAAAATGAGCAAGTCTTGTGGCGTTTGTGGGACTGCATTACAATTACCACTACAGTGTGGCTAAAAGTATCATTGTTTTGGGCATTAAATGCAACAAGCAGGATAAATTCACATACAGAATGTGTGTTTTCAAACTTTTGATTTTTGACCCTTTTTGAGCGATAGCCGCGCGGCTTAAGAAAAATGGCAAAATACGGCCATATTTTTTTCTCGAGGAAACAACCAAACAACAATTTTCCTGCATTTCAAATGCATCCTAAAGCACAGCAAATGCATCTGAAACGGTCTAGTTCTTATTGAAACCCTAACCCTAACCCTAGTTCGGGCACTTTGGGAACTCAAATACTGTATCAAAAACATGTCTACAAATACAGCGTTCGAAAAGTCACCCAAATCGCTCCCAACTAGTCAGAAACATTTAAAATAATGTTTCTAAGCAATTCAATGTATCTGCAGTGAATCACTTGTTGAAATTTCCAATATTTTTCTTTTTCTCACTTTCTCCTGAAATGGCGCAGAAAATGAGCAAGTCTTGTGGCGTTTGTGGGACTGCATTACAATTACCACTACAGTGTGGCTAAAAGTATCATTGTTTTGGGCATTAAATGCAACAAGCAGGATAAATTCACATACAGAATGTGTGTTTTCAAACTTTTGATTTTTACCCTTTTTGAGCGACAGCCGCGCGGCTTAAGAAAAATGGCAAAATACGGCCATATTTTTTTCTCGAGGAAACAACCAAACAACAATTTTCCTGCATTTCAAATGCATCCTAAAGCACAGCAAATGCATCAGAAATGGTCTAGTTCTTATTGAAACCCTAACCCTAACCCTAGGTCGGGCACTTTGGGAACTCAAATACTGTATCAAAAACATGTCTACAAATACAGCGTTCGAAAAGTCACCCAAATCGCTCCCAACTAGTCAGAAACATTTAAAATAATGTTTCTAAGCAATTCAATGCATCTGCAGTGAATCTGTTGTTGAAATTTCCAAAATTTTTATTTTTCTCACTTTCCCCTGAAATGGCGCATAAAATGAGCAAGTCTTGTGGCGTTTGTGGGACTGCATTACAATTACCACTACAGTGCGGCTAAAAGTATCATTGTTTTGGGCATTAAATGCAACAAGCAGGATAAATTCACATACAGAATGTGTATTTTCAAACTTTTGATTTTTGACCCTTTTTGAGCGACAGCCGCACGGCTTAAGAAAAATGGCAAAATACGGCCATATTTTTTTCTCGAAGAAACAACCAAACAACAATTTTCCTGCATTTCAAATGCATCCTAAAGCACAGCAAATGCATCAGAAATGGTCTAGTTCTTATTGAAACCCTAACCCTAACCCTAGGTCGGGCACTTTGGGAACTCAAATACTGTATCAAAAACGTCTACAAATACAGCGTTCGAAAAGTCACCCAAATCACTCCCAACTAGTCAGAAACATTTAAATTAATGTTTCTAAGCAATTCAATGCATCTGCAGTGAATCTGTTGTTGAAATTTCCAAAATTTTTATTTTTCTCACTTTCCCTTGAAATGGCGCATAAAATGAGCAAGTCTTGTGGCGTTTGTGGGACTGCATTACAATTACCACTACAGTGCGGCTAAAAGTATCATTGTTTTGGGCATTAAATGCAACAAGCAGGATAAATTCACATACAGAATGTGTGTTTTCAAACTTTTGATTTTTGACCCTTTTTGAGCGACAGCCGCACGGCTTAAGAAAAATGGCAAAATACGGCCATATTTTTTTCTCGAGGAAACAACCAAACAACAATTTTCCTGCATTTCAAATGCATCCTAAAGCACAGCAAATGCATCAGAAACGGTCTAGTTCTTATAGAAACCCTAACCCTAACCCTAGGTCGGGCACTTTGGGAACTCAAATACTGTATCAAAAACATGTCTACAAATACAGCGTTCGAAAAGTCACCCAAATCGCTCCCAACTAGTCGGAAACATTTAAAATAATCTTTCTAAGCAATTCAATGTATCTGCAGTGAATCTGTTGTTTAAATTTCCAATATTTTTCTTTTTCTCACTTTCTCCTGAAATGGCGCAGAAAATGAGCAAGTTTTGTGGCGTTTGTGGGACTGCATTACAATTACCACTACAGTGTGGCTAAAAGTATCATTGTTTTGGGCATTAAATGCAACAAGCAGGATAAATTCACATACAGAATGTGTGTTTTCAAACTTTTGATTTTTACCCTTTTTGAGCGACAGCCGCGCGGCTTAAGAAAAATGGCAAAATACGGCCATATTTTTTTCTCGAGGAAACAACCAAACAACAATTTTCCTGCATTTCAAATGCATCCTAAAGCACAGCAAATGCATCAGAAACGGTCTAGTTCTTATTGAAACCCTAACCCTAACCCTAGGTCGGGCACTTTGGGAACTCAAATACTGTATCAAAAACATGTCTACAAATACAGCGTTCGAAAAGTCACCCAAATCACTCCCAACTAGTCAGAAACATTTAAATTAATGTTTCTAACCAATTCAATGCATCTGCAGTGAATCTGTTGTTGAAATTTCCAAAATTTTTATTTTTCTCACTTTCCCCTGAAATGGCGCATAAAATGAGCAAGTCTTGTGGCGTTTGTGGGACTGCATTACAATTACCACTACAGTGCGGCTAAAAGTATCATTGTTTTGGGCATTAAATGCAACAAGCAGGATAAATTCACATACAGAATGTGTGTTTTCAAACTTTTGATTTTTGACCCTTTTTGAGCGACAGCCGCACGGCATAAGAAAAATGGCAAAATACGGCCATATTTTTTTCTCGAGGAAACAACCAAACAACAATTTTCCTGCATTTCAAATGCATCCTAAAGCACAGCAAATGCATCAGAAACGGTCTAGTTCTTATTGAAACCCTAACCCTAACCCTAGGTCGGGCACTTTGGGAACTCAAATACTGTATCAAAAACATGTCTACAAATACAGCGTTCGAAAAGTCACGCAAATCGCTCCCAACTAGTCGGAAACATTTAAAATAATTTTTCTAAGCAATTCAATGTATCTGCAGTGAATCTGTTGTTTAAATTTCCAATATTTTTCTTTTTCTCACTTTCTCCTGAAATGGCGCAGAAAATGAGCAAGTTTTGTGGCGTTTGTGGGACTGCATTACAATTACCACTACAGTGTGGCTAAAAGTATCATTGTTTTGGGCATTAAATGCAACAAGCAGGATAAATTCACATACAGAATGTGTGTTTTCAAACTTTTGATTTTTACCCTTTTTGAGCGACAGCCGCGCGGCTTAAGAAAAATGGCAAAATACGGCCATATTTTTTTCTCGAGGAAACAACCAAACAACAATTTTCCTGCATTTCAAATGCATCCTAAAGCACAGCAAATGCATCAGAAACGGTCTAGTTCTTTTTGAAACCCTAACCCTAATCCTAGTTCGGGCACTTTGGGAACTCAAATACTGTATCAAACACATGTCTACAAATACAGCATTCGAAAAGTCACCCAAATCGCTCCCAACTAGTTAGAAACATTTAAAATAATGTTTCTAAGCAATTCAATGTATCTGCAGTGAATCAGTTGTTGAAATTTCCAATATTTTTCTTTTTCTCACTTTCTCCTGAAATGGCGCAGAAAATGAGCAAGTCTTGTGGCGTTTGTGGGACTGCATTACAATTACCACTACAGTGTGGCTAAAAGTATCATTGTTTTGGGCATTAAATGCAACAAGCAGGATAAATTCACATACAGAATGTGTTATCAAACTTTTGATTTTTGACCCTTTTTGAGCGACAGGCGCGCGGCTTAAGAAAAATGGCAAAATACGGCCATATTTTTTTCTCGAGGAAACAACCAAACAACAATTTTCCTGCATTTCAAATGCATCCTAAAGCACAGCAAATGCATCAGAAACGGTCTAGTTCTTTTTGAAACCCTAACCCTAACCCTAGGTCGGGCACTTTGGGAACTCAAATACTGTATCAAAAACATGTCTACAAATACAGCGTTCGAAAAGTCACCCAAATCACTCCCAACTAGTCAGAAACATTTAAAATAATGTTTCTAAGCAATTCAATGTATCTACAGTGAATCTGTTGTTTAAATTTCCAGTATTTTTCTTTTTCTCACTTTCTCCTGAAATGGCGCAGAAAATGAGCAAGTCTTGTGGCGTTTGTGGGACTGCATTACAATTACCACTACAGTGTGGCTAAAAGTATCATTGTTTTGGGCATTAAATGCAACAAGCAGGATAAATTCACATACAGAATGTGTGTTTTCAAACGTTTGATTTTTGACCCTTTTTGAGCGACAGCCGCGCGGCTTAAGAAAAATGGCAAAATACGGCCATATTTTTTTCTCGTGGAAACAACCAAACAACAATTTTCCTGCATTTCAAATGCATCCTAAAGCACAGCAAATGCATCAGAAACGGACTAGTTCTTTTTGAAACCCTAACCCTAACCCTAGGTCGGGCACTTTGGGAACTCAAATACTGTATCAAAAACATGTCTACAAATACAGCGTTCGAAAAGTCACCCAAATCACTCCCAACTAGTCAGAAACATTTAAAATAATGTTTCTAAGCAATTCAATGTATCTACAGTGAATCTGTTGTTTAAATTTCCAGTATTTTTCTTTTTCTCACTTTCTCCTGAAATGGCGCAGAAAATGAGCAAGTCTTGTGGCGTTTGTGGGACTGCATTACAATTACCACTACAGTGTGGCTAAAAGTATCATTGTTTTGGGCATTAAATGCAACAAGCAGGATAAATTCACATACAGAATGTGTGTTTTCAAACTTTTGATTTTTGACCCTTTTTGAGCGACAGCCGCGCGGCTTAAGAAAAATGGCAAAATACGGCCATATTTTTTTCTCGAGGAAACAACCAAACAACAATTTTCCTGCATTTCAAATGCATCCTAAAGCACAGCAAATGCATCAGAAACGGTCTAGTTCTTATTGAAACCCTAACCGTAACCCTAGGTCGGGCACTTTGGGAACTCAAATACTGTATCAAAAACATGTCTACAAATACAGCATTCGAAAAGTCACCCAAATCGCTCCCAACTAGTCAGAAACATTTAAAATAATGTTTCTAAGCAATTCAATGTATCTGCAGTGAATCAGTTGTTGAAATTTCCAATATTTTTCTTTTTCTCACTTTCTCCTGAAATGGCGCAGAAAATGAGCAAGTCTTGTGGTGTTTGTGGTACTGCATTACAATTACCACTACAGTGTGGCTAAAAGTATCATTGTTTTGGGCATTAAATGCAACAAGCAGGATAAATTCACATACAGAATGTGTGTTTTCAAACTTTTGATTTTTACCCTTTTTGAGCGACAGCCGCGCGGCTTAAGAAAAATGGCAAAATACGGCCATATTTTTTTCTCGAGGAAACAACCAAACAACAATTTTCCTGCATTTCAAATGCATCCTAAAGCACAGCAAATGCATCAGAAACGGTCTAGTTCTTATTGAAACCCTAACCCTAACCCTAGGTCGGGCACTTTGGGAACTCAAATACTGTATCAAAAACATGTCTACAAATACAGCGTTCGAAAAGTCACCCAAATCGCTCCCAACTAGTCAGAAACATTTAAAATAATGTTTCTAAGCAATTCAATGTATCTGCAGTGAATCTGTTGTTGAAATTTCCAATATTTTTCTTTTTCTCACTTTCTCCTGAAATGGCGCAGAAAATGAGCAAATCTTGTGGCGTTTGTGGGACTGCATTACAATTACCACTACAGTGTGGCTAAAAGTATCATTGTTTTGGGCATTAAATGCAACAAGCAGGATAAATTCACATACAGAATGTGTGTTTTCAAACTTTTGATTTTTGACCCTTTTTGAGCGACAGCCGCGCGGCTTAAGAAAAATGGCAAAATACGGCCATATTTTTTTCTCGAGGAAACAACCAAACAACAATTTTCCTGCATTTCAAATGCATCCTAAAGCACAGCAAATGCATCAGAAACGGACTAGTTCTTTTTGAAACCCTAACCCTAACCCTAGGTCGGGCACTTTGGGAACTCAAATACTGTATCAAAAACATGTCTACAAATACAACGTTCGAAAAGTCACCCAAATCACTCCCAACTAGTCAGAAACATTTAAAATAATGTTTCTAAGCAATTCAATGTATCTACAGTGAATCTGTTGTTTAAATTTCCAGTATTTTTCTTTTTCTCACTTTCTCCTGAAATGGCGCAGAAAATGAGCAAGTCTTGTGTCGTTTGTGGGACTGCATTACAATTACCACTACAGTGTGGCTAAAAGTATCATTGTTTTGGGCATTAAATGCAACAAGCAGGATAAATTCACATACAGAATGTGTTTTTTCAAACTTTTGATTTTTACCCTTTTTGAGCGACAGCCGCGCGGCTTAAGAAAAATGGCAAAATACGGCCATATTTTTTTCTCGAGGAAACAACCAAACAACAATTTTCCTGCATTTCAAATGCATCCTAAAGCACAGCAAATGCATCAGAAACGGTCTAGTTCTTATTGAAACCCTAACCCTAACCCTAGGTCGGGCACTTTGGGAACTCAAATACTGTATCAAAAACATGTCTACAAATACAGCGTTCGAAAAGTCACCCAAATCGCTCCCAACTAGTCAGAAACATTTAAATTAATGTTTCTAAGCAATTCAATGCATCTGCAGTGAATCTGTTGTTGAAATTTCCAAAATTTTTATTTTTCTCACTTTCCCCTGAAATGGCGCATAAAATGAGCAAGTCTTGTGGCGTTTGTGGGACTGCATTACAATTACCACTACAGTGCGGCTAAAAGTATCATTGTTTTGGGCATAAAATGCAACAAGCAGGATAAATTCACATACAGAATGTGTGTTTTCAAACTTTTGATTTTTGACCCTTTTTGAGCGACAGCTGCACGGCTTAAGAAAAATGGCAAAATACGGCCATATTTTTTTCTCGAGGAAACAACCAAACAACAATTTTCCTGCATTTCAAATGCATCCTAAAGCACAGCAAATGCATCAGAAACGGTCTAGTTCTTATTGAAACCCTAACCCTAACCCTAGCTCGGGCACTTTGGGAACTCAAATACTGTATCAAAAACATGTCTACAAATACAGCGTTCGAAAAGTCACCCAAATCGCTCCCAACTAGTCGGAAACATTTAAAATAATCTTTCTAAGCAATTCAATGTATCTGCAGTGAATCTGTTGTTTAAATTTCCAATATTTTTCTTTTTCTCACTTTCTCCTGAAATGGCGCAGAAAATGAGCAAGTTTTGTGGCGTTTGTGGGACTGCATTACAATTACCACTACAGTGTGGCTAAAAGTATCATTGTTTTGGGCATTAAATGCAACAAGCAGGATAAATTCACATACAGAATGTGTGTTTTCAAACTTTTGATTTTTACCCTTTTTGAGCGACAGCCGCGCGGCTTAAGAAAAATGGCAAAATACGGCCATATTTTTTTCTCGAGGAAACAACCAAACAACAATTTTCCTGCATTTCAAATGCATCCTAAAGCACAGCAAATGCATCAGAAACGGTCTAGTTCTTTTTGAAACCCTAACCCTAATCCTAGGTCGGGCACTTTGGGAACTCAAATACTGTATCAAAAACATGTCTACAAATACAGCGTTAGAAAAGTCACCCAAATCACTCCCAACTAGTCAGAAACATTTAAAATAATGTTTCTAAGCAATTCAATGTATCTGCAGTGAATCTGTTGTTTAAATTTCCAATATTTTTCTTTTTCTCACTTTCTCCTGAAATGGCGCAGAAAATGAGCAAGTCTTGTGGCGTTTGTGGGACTGCATTACAATTACCACTACAGTGTGGCTAAAAGTATCATTGTTTTGGGCATTAAATGCAACAAGCAGGATAAATTCACATACAGAATGTGTGTTTTCAAACTTTTGATTTTTGACCCTTTTTGAGCGACAGCCGCGCGGCTTAAGAAAAATGGCAAAATACGGCCATATTTTTTTCTCGAGGAAACAACCAAACAACAATTTTCCTGCATTTCAAATGCATCCTAAAGCACAGCAAATGCATCAGAAACGGTCTAGTTCTTATTGAAACCCTAACCCTAACCCTAGGTCGGGCACTTTGGGAACTCAAATACTGTATCAAAAACATGTCTACAAATACAGCGTTCGAAAAGTCACCCAAATCGCTCCCAACTAGTCAGAAACATTTAAAATAATGTTTCTAAGCAATTCAATGTATCTGCAGTGAATCAGTTGTTGAAATTTCCAAAATTTTTATTTTTCTCACTTTCTCCTGAAATGGCGCAGAAAATGAGCAAGTCTTGTGGCGTTTGTGGGACTGCATTACAATTACCACTACAGTGCGGCTTAAAGTATCATTGTTTTGGGCATTAAATGCAACAAGCAGGATAAATTCACATACAGAATGTGTGTTTTCAAACTTTTGATTTTTGACCCTTTTTGAGCGACAGCCGCGCGGCTTAAGAAAAATGGCAAAATACGGCTATATTTTTTTCTTGAGGAAACAACCAAACAACAATTTTCCTGCATTTCAAATGCATCCTAAAGCACAGCAAATGCATCAGAAACGGTCTAGTTCTTATTGAAACCCTAACCCTAACCCTAGGTCGGGCACTTTGGGATCT
Source organism: Atractosteus spatula (assembly GCF_055471065.1). Lineage (NCBI taxonomy): Eukaryota > Metazoa > Chordata > Actinopteri > Semionotiformes > Lepisosteidae > Atractosteus > Atractosteus spatula. The sequence goes on from NC_142718.1 coordinate 30,195,116, forward strand.
CAAATACTGTATCAAAAACATGTCTACAAATACAGCGTTCGAAAAGTCACCCAAATCGCTCCCAACTAGTCAGAAACATTTAAAATAATGTTTCTAAGCAATTCAATGTATCTGCAGTGAATCTGTTGTTTAAATTTCCAATATTTTTCTTTTTCTCACTTTCTCCTGAAATGGCGCAGAAAATGAGCAAGTCTTGTGGCGTTTGTGGGACTGCATTGCAATTACCACTACAGTGTGGCTAAAAGTATCATTGTTTTGGGCATTAAATGCAACAAGCAGGATAAATTCACATACAGAATGTGTGTTTTCAAACTTTTGATTTTTGACCCTTTTTGAGCGACAGCCGCGCGGCTTAAGAAAAATGGCAAAATACGGCCATATTTTTTTCTCGAGGAAACAACCAATCAACAGTTTTCTTGCATTTCAAATGCATCCTAAAGCACAGCAAATGCATCAGAAACGGTCTAGTTCTTATTGAAACCCTAATCCTAACCCTAGGTCGGGCACTTTGGGAACTCAAATACTGTATCAAAAACATGTCTACAAATACAGCGTTCGAAAAGTCACCCAAATCGCTCCCAGCTAGTCAGAAACATTTAAAATAATGTTTCTAAGCAATTCAATGTATCTGCAGTGAATCTGTTGTTTAAATTTCCAATATTTTTCTTTTTCTCACTTTCTCCTGAAATGGCGCAGAAAATGAGCCAGTCTTGTGGCGTTTGTGGGACTGCATTACAATTACCACTACAGTGTGGCTAAAAGTATCATTGTTTTGGGCATTAAATGCAACAAGGAGGATAAATTCACATACAGAATGTGTGTTTTCAAACTTTTGATTTTTGACCCTTTTTGAGCGACAGCCGCGCGGCTTAAGAAAAATGGCAAAATACGGCCATATTTTTTTCTCGAGGAAACAACCAAACAACAATTTTCCTGCATTTCAAATGCATCCTAAAGCACAGCAAATGCATCAGAAACGGTCTAGTTCTTATTGAAACCCTAACCCTAACCCTAGGTCGGGCACTTTGGGAACTCAAATACTGTATCAAAAACATGTCTACAAATACAGCGTTCGAAAAGTCACCCAAATCGCTCCCAAGTAGTCAGAAACATTTAAAATAATGTTTCTAAGCAATTCAATGTATCTGCAGTGAATCTGTTGTTTAAATTTCCAATATTTTTCTTTTTCTCACTTTCTCCTGAAATGGCGCAGAAAATAAGCAAGTCTTGTGGCGTTTGTGGGACTGCATTGCAATTACCACTACAGTGTGGCTAAAAGTATCATTGTTTTGGGCATTAAATGCAACAAGCAGGATAAATTCACATACAGAATGTGTGTTTTCAAACTTTTGATTTTTGACCCTTTTTGAGCGACAGCCGCGCGGCTTAAGAAAAATGGCAAAATACGGCCATATTTTTTTCTTGAGGAAACAACCAAACAACAATTTTCCTGCATTTCAAATGCATCCTAAAGCACAGCAAATGCATCAGAAACGGTCTAGTTCTTATTGAAACCCTAACCCTAACCCTAGGTCGGGCACTTTGGGATCTCAAATACTGTATCAAAAACATGTCTACAAATACAGCGTTCGAAAAGTCACCCAAATCGCTCCCAACTAGTCAGAAACATTTAAAATAATGTTTCTAAGCAATTCAATGTATCTGCAGTGAATCTGTTGTTTAAATTTCCAATATTTTTCTTTTTCTCACTTTCTCCTGAAATGGCGCAGAAAATGAGCAAGTCTTGTGGCGTTTGTGGGACTGCATTGCAATTACCACTACAGTGTGGCTAAAAGTATCATTGTTTTGGGCATTAAATGCAACAAGCAGGATAAATTCACATACAGAATGTGTGTTTTCAAACTTTTGATTTTTGACCCTTTTTGAGCGACAGCCGCGCGGCTTAAGAAAAATGGCAAAATACGGCCATATTTTTTTCTCGAGGAAACAACCAAACAACAGTTTTCTTGCATTTCAAATGCATCCTAAAGCACAGCAAATGCATCAGAAACGGTCTAGTTCTTATTGAAACCCTAATCCTAACCCTAGGTCGGGCACTTTGGGAACTCAAATACTGTATCAAAAACATGTCTACAAATACAGCGTTCGAAAAGTCACCCAAATCGCTCCCAGCTAGTCAGAAACATTTAAAATAATGTTTCTAAGCAATTCAATGTATCTGCAGTGAATCTGTTGTTTAAATTTCCAATATTTTTCTTTTTCTCACTTTCTCCTGAAATGGCGCAGAAAATGAGCCAGTCCTGTGGCGTTTGTGGGACTGCATTACAATTACCACTACAGTGTGGCTAAAAGTATCATTGTTTTGGGCATTAAATGCAACAAGGAGGATAAATTCACATACAGAATGTGTGTTTTCAAACTTTTGATTTTTGACCCTTTTTGAGCGACAGCCGCGCGGCTTAAGAAAAATGGCAAAATACGGCCATATTTTTTTCTCGAGGAAACAACCAAACAACAATTTTCCTGCATTTCAAATGCATCCTAAAGCACAGCAAATGCATCAGAAACGGTCTAGTTCTTATTGAAACCCTAACCCTAACCCTAGGTCGGGCACTTTGGGAACTCAAATACTGTATCAAAAACATGTCTACAAATACAGCGTTCGAAAAGTCACCCAAATCGCTCCCAAGTAGTCAGAAACATTTAAAATAATGTTTCTAAGCAATTCAATGTATCTGCAGTGAATCTGTTGTTTAAATTTCCAATATTTTTCTTTTTCTCACTTTCTCCTGAAATGGCGCAGAAAATAAGCAAGTCTTGTGGCGTTTGTGGGACTGCATTGCAATTACCACTACAGTGTGGCTAAAAGTATCATTGTTTTGGGCATTAAATGCAACAAGCAGGATAAATTCACATACAGAATGTGTGTTTTCAAACTTTTGATTTTTGACCCTTTTTGAGCGACAGCCGCGCGGCTTAAGAAAACTGGCAAAATACGGCGATATTTTTTTCACGAGGAAACAACCAATCAACAGTTTTCTTGCATTTCAAATGCATCCTAAAGCACAGCAAATGCATCAGAAACGGTCTAGTTCTTATTGAAACCCTAATCCTAACCCTAGGTCGGGCACTTTGGGAACTCAAATACTGTATCAAAAACATGTCTACAAATACAGCGTTCGAAAAGTCACCCAAATCGCTCCCAGCTAGTCAGAAACATTTAAAATAATGTTTCTAAGCAATTCAATGTATCTGCAGTGAATCTGTTGTTTAAATTTCCAATATTTTTCTTTTTCTCACTTTCTCCTGAAATGGCGCAGAAAATGAGCCAGTCTTGTGGCGTTTGTGGGACTGCATTACAATTACCACTACAGTGTGGCTAAAAGTATCATTGTTTTGGGCATTAAATGCAACAAGGAGGATAAATTCACATACAGAATGTGTGTTTTCAAACTTTTGATTTTTGACCCTTTTTGAGCGACAGCCGCGCGGCTTAAGAAAAATGGCAAAATACGGCCATATTTTTTTCTCGAGGAAACAACCAAACAACAATTTTCCTGCATTTCAAATGCATCCTAAAGCACAGCAAATGCATCAGAAACGGTCTAGTTCTTATTGAAACCCTAACCCTAACCCTAGGTCGGGCACTTTGGGAACTCAAATACTGTATCAAAAACATGTCTACAAATACAGCGTTCGAAAAGTCACCCAAATCGCTCCCAAGTAGTCAGAAACATTTAAAATAATGTTTCTAAGCAATTCAATGTATCTGCAGTGAATCTGTTGTTTAAATTTCCAATATTTTTCTTTTTCTCACTTTCTCCTGAAATGGCGCAGAAAATAAGCAAGTCTTGTGGCGTTTGTGGGACTGCATTGCAATTACCACTACAGTGTGGCTAAAAGTATCATTGTTTTGGGCATTAAATGCAACAAGCAGGATAAATTCACATACAGAATGTGTGTTTTCAAACTTTTGATTTTTGACCCTTTTTGAGCGACAGCCGCGCGGCTTAAGAAAAATGGCAAAATACGGCCATATTTTTTTCTTGAGGAAACAACCAAACAACAATTTTCCTGCATTTCAAATGCATCCTAAAGCACAGCAAATGCATCAGAAACGGTCTAGTTCTTATTGAAACCCTAACCCTAACCCTAGGTCGGGCACTTTGGGATCTCAAATACTGTATCAAAAACATGTCTACAAATACAGCGTTCGAAAAGTCACCCAAATCGCTCCCAACTAGTCAGAAACATTTAAAATAATGTTTCTAAGCAATTCAATGTATCTGCAGTGAATCTGTTGTTTAAATTTCCAATATTTTTCTTTTTCTCACTTTCTCCTGAAATGGCGCAGAAAATGAGCAAGTCTTGTGGCGTTTGTGGGACTGCATTGCAATTACCACTACAGTGTGGCTAAAAGTATCATTGTTTTGGGCATTAAATGCAACAAGCAGGATAAATTCACATACAGAATGTGTGTTTTCAAACTTTTGATTTTTGACCCTTTTTGAGCGACAGCCGCGCGGCTTAAGAAAAATGGCAAAATACGGCCATATTTTTTTCTCGAGGAAACAACCAAACAACAGTTTTCTTGCATTTCAAATGCATCCTAAAGCACAGCAAATGCATCAGAAACGGTCTAGTTCTTATTGAAACCCTAATCCTAACCCTAGGTCGGGCACTTTGGGAACTCAAATACTGTATCAAAAACATGTCTACAAATACAGCGTTCGAAAAGTCACCCAAATCGCTCCCAGCTAGTCAGAAACATTTAAAATAATGTTTCTAAGCAATTCAATGTATCTGCAGTGAATCTGTTGTTTAAATTTCCAATATTTTTCTTTTTCTCACTTTCTCCTGAAATGGCGCAGAAAATGAGCCAGTCCTGTGGCGTTTGTGGGACTGCATTACAATTACCACTACAGTGTGGCTAAAAGTATCATTGTTTTGGGCATTAAATGCAACAAGGAGGATAAATTCACATACAGAATGTGTGTTTTCAAACTTTTGATTTTTGACCCTTTTTGAGCGACAGCCGCGCGGCTTAAGAAAAATGGCAAAATACGGCCATATTTTTTTCTCGAGGAAACAACCAAACAACAATTTTCCTGCATTTCAAATGCATCCTAAAGCACAGCAAATGCATCAGAAACGGTCTAGTTCTTATTGAAACCCTAACCCTAACCCTAGGTCGGGCACTTTGGGAACTCAAATACTGTATCAAAAACATGTCTACAAATACAGCGTTCGAAAAGTCACCCAAATCGCTCCCAAGTAGTCAGAAACATTTAAAATAATGTTTCTAAGCAATTCAATGTATCTGCAGTGAATCTGTTGTTTAAATTTCCAATATTTTTCTTTTTCTCACTTTCTCCTGAAATGGCGCAGAAAATAAGCAAGTCTTGTGGCGTTTGTGGGACTGCATTGCAATTACCACTACAGTGTGGCTAAAAGTATCATTGTTTTGGGCATTAAATGCAACAAGCAGGATAAATTCACATACAGAATGTGTGTTTTCAAACTTTTGATTTTTGACCCTTTTTGAGCGACAGCCGCGCGGCTTAAGAAAACTGGCAAAATACGGCCATATTTTTTTCACGAGGAAACAACCAAACAACAGTTTTCCTGCATTTCAAATGCATCCTAAAGCACAGCAAATGCATCAGAAACGGTCTAGATCATTTTGAAACCCTAACCCTAACCCTAGGTCGGGCACTTTGGGAACTCAAATACTGTATCAAAAACATGTCTACAAATACAGCGTTCGAAAAGTCACCCAAATCGCTCCGAACTAGTCAGAAACATTTAAAATAATGTTTCTAAGCAATTCAATGTATCTGCAGTAAATCTGTTGTTTAAATTTCCAATAGTTTTCTTTTTCTCACTTTCTCCTGAAATGGCGCAGAAAATGAGCAAGTCTTGTGGCGTTTGTGGGACTGCATTACAATTATCACTACAGTGTGGCTAAAAGTATCATTGTTTTGGGCATTAAATGCAACAAGCAGGATAAATTCACATACAGAATGTGTGTTTTCAAACTTTTGATTTTTGACCCTTTTTCAGCGACAGCCGCGCGGCTTAAGAAAAATGGCAAAATACGGCCATATTTTTTTCTCGAGGAAACAACCAAACAAAAATTTTCCTGCATTTCAAATGCATCCTAAAGCACAGCAAATGCATCAGAAACGGTCTAGTTCTTATTGAAACCCTAACCCTAACCCTAGGTCGGGCACTTTGGGATCTCAAATACTGTATCAAAAACATGTCTACAAATACAGCGTTCGAAAAGTCACCCAAATCGCTCCCAACTAGTCAGAAACATTTAAAATAATGTTTCTAAGCAATTCAATGTATCTGCAGTGAATCTGTTGTTTAAATTTCCAATATTTTTCTTTTTCTCACTTTCTCCTGAAATGGCGCAGAAAATGAGCAAGTCTTGTGGCGTTTGTGGGACTGCATTGCAATTACCACTACAGTGTGGCTAAAAGTATCATTGTTTTGGGCATTAAATGCAACAAGCAGGATAAATTCACATACAGAATGTGTGTTTTCAAACTTTTGATTTTTGACCCTTTTTGAGCGACAGCCGCGCGGCTTAAGAAAAATGGCAAAATACGGCCATATTTTTTTCTCGAGGAAACAACCAAACAACAGTTTTCTTGCATTTCAAATGCATCCTAAAGCACAGCAAATGCATCAGAAACGGTCTAGTTCTTATTGAAACCCTAATCCTAACCCTAGGTCGGGCACTTTGGGAACTCAAATACTGTATCAAAAACATGTCTACAAATACAGCGTTCGAAAAGTCACCCAAATCGCTCCCAGCTAGTCAGAAACATTTAAAATAATGTTTCTAAGCAATTCAATGTATCTGCAGTGAATCTGTTGTTTAAATTTCCAATATTTTTCTTTTTCTCACTTTCTCCTGAAATGGCGCAGAAAATGAGCCAGTCTTGTGGCGTTTGTGGGACTGCATTACAATTACCACTACAGTGTGGCTAAAAGTATCATTGTTTTGGGCATTAAATGCAACAAGGAGGATAAATTCACATACAGAATGTGTGTTTTCAAACTTTTGATTTTTGACCCTTTTTGAGCGACAGCCGCGCGGCTTAAGAAAAATGGCAAAATACGGCCATATTTTTTTCTCGAGGAAACAACCAAACAACAATTTTCCTGCATTTCAAATGCATCCTAAAGCACAGCAAATGCATCAGAAACGGTCTAGTTCTTATTGAAACCCTAACCCTAACCCTAGGTCGGGCACTTTGGGAACTCAAATACTGTATCAAAAACATGTCTACAAATACAGCGTTCGAAAAGTCACCCAAATCGCTCCCAAGTAGTCAGAAACATTTAAAATAATGTTTCTAAGCAATTCAATGTATCTGCAGTGAATCTGTTGTTTAAATTTCCAATATTTTTCTTTTTCTCACTTTCTCCTGAAATGGCGCAGAAAATAAGCAAGTCTTGTGGCGTTTGTGGGACTGCATTGCAATTACCACTACAGTGTGGCTAAAAGTATCATTGTTTTGGGCATTAAATGCAACAAGCAGGATAAATTCACATACAGAATGTGTGTTTTCAAACTTTTGATTTTTGACCCTTTTTGAGCGACAGCCGCGCGGCTTAAGAAAACTGGCAAAATACGGCCATATTTTTTTCACGAGGAAACAACCAAACAACAGTTTTCCTGCATTTCAAATGCATCCTAAAGCACAGCAAATGCATCAGAAACGGTCTAGATCATTTTGAAACCCTAACCCTAACCCTAGGTCGGGCACTTTGCGAACTCAAATACTGTATCAAAAACATGTCTACAAATACAGCGTTCGAAAAGTCACCCAAATCGCTCCGAACTAGTCAGAAACATTTAAAATAATGTTTCTAAGCAATTCAATGTATCTGCAGTAAATCTGTTGTTTAAATTTCCAATAGTTTTCTTTTTCTCACTTTCTCCTGAAATGGCGCAGAAAATGAGCAAGTCTTGTGGCGTTTGTGGGACTGCATTACAATTATCACTACAGTGTGGCTAAAAGTATCATTGTTTTGGGCATTAAATGCAACAAGCAGGATAAATTCACATACAGAATGTGTGTTTTCAAACTTTTGATTTTTGACCCTTTTTGAGCGACAGCCGCGCGGCTTAAGAAAAATGGCAAAATACGGCCATATTTTTTTCTTGAGGAAACAACCAAACAACAATTTTCCTGCATTTCAAATGCATCCTAAAGCACAGCAAATGCATCAGAAACGGTCTAGTTCTTATTGAAACCCTAACCCTAACCCTAGGTCGGGCACTTTGGGATCTCAAATACTGTATCAAAAACATGTCTACAAATACAGCGTTCGAAAAGTCACCCAAATCGCTCCCAACTAGTCAGAAACATTTAAAATAATGTTTCTAAGCAATTCAATGTATCTGCAGTGAATCTGTTGTTTAAATTTCCAATATTTTTCTTTTTCTCACTTTCTCCTGAAATGGCGCAGAAAATGAGCAAGTCTTGTGGCGTTTGTGGGACTGCATTGCAATTACCACTACAGTGTGGCTAAAAGTATCATTGTTTTGGGCATTAAATGCAACAAGCAGGATAAATTCACATACAGAATGTGTGTTTTCAAACTTTTGATTTTTGACCCTTTTTGAGCGACAGCCGCGCGGCTTAAGAAAAATGGCAAAATACGGCCATATTTTTTTCTCGAGGAAACAACCAAACAACAGTTTTCTTGCATTTCAAATGCATCCTAAAGCACAGCAAATGCATCAGAAACGGTCTAGTTCTTATTGAAACCCTAATCCTAACCCTAGGTCGGGCACTTTGGGAACTCAAATACTGTATCAAAAACATGTCTACAAATACAGCGTTCGAAAAGTCACCCAAATCGCTCCCAGCTAGTCAGAAACATTTAAAATAATGTTTCTAAGCAATTCAATGTATCTGCAGTGAATCTGTTGTTTAAATTTCCAATATTTTTCTTTTTCTCACTTTCTCCTGAAATGGCGCAGAAAATGAGCCAGTCTTGTGGCGTTTGTGGGACTGCATTACAATTACCACTACAGTGTGGCTAAAAGTATCATTGTTTTGGGCATTAAATGCAACAAGCAGGATAAATTCACATACAGAATGTGTGTTTTCAAACTTTTGATTTTTGACCCTTTTTGAGCGACAGCCGCGCGGCTTAAGAAAACTGGCAAAATACGGCCATATTTTTTTCACGAGGAAACAACCAAACAACAGTTTTCCTGCATTTCAAATGCATCCTAAAGCACAGCAAATGCATCAGAAACGGTCTAGATCATTTTGAAACCCTAACCCTAACCCTAGGTCGGGCACTTTGGGAACTCAAATACTGTATCAAAAACATGTCTACAAATACAGCGTTCGAAAAGTCACCCAAATCGCTCCGAACTAGTCAGAAACATTTAAAATAATGTTTCTAAGCAATTCAATGTATCTGCAGTAAATCTGTTGTTTAAATTTCCAATAGTTTTCTTTTTCTCACTTTCTCCTGAAATGGCGCAGAAAATGAGCAAGTCTTGTGGCGTTTGTGGGACTGCATTACAATTATCACTACAGTGTGGCTAAAAGTATCATTGTTTTGGGCATTAAATGCAACAAGCAGGATAAATTCACATACAGAATGTGTGTTTTCAAACTTTTGATTTTTGACCCTTTTTGAGCGACAGCCGCGCGGCTTAAGAAAAATGGCAAAATACGGCCATATTTTTTTCTCGAGGAAACAACCAAACAAAAATTTTCCTGCATTTCAAATGCATCCTAAAGCACAGCAAATGCATCAGAAACGGTCTAGTTCTTATTGAAACCCTAACCCTAACCCTAGGTCGGGCACTTTGGGAACTCAAATACTGTATCAAAAACATGTCTACAAATACAGCGTTCGAAAAGTCACCCAAATCGCTCCGAACTAGTCAGAAACATTTAAAATAATGTTTCTAAGCAATTCAATGTATCTACAGTGAATCTGTTGTTTAAATTTCCAGTATTTTTCTTTTTCTCACTTTCTCCTGAAATGGCGCAGAAAATGAGCAAGTCTTGTGGCGTTTGTGGGACTGCATTACAATTACCACTACAGTGTGGCTAAAAGTATCATTGTTTTGGGCATTAAATGCAACATGCAGGATAAATTCACATACAGAATGTGTGTTTTCAAACTTTTGATTTTTGACCCTTTTTGAGCGACAGCCGCGCGGCTTAAGAAAAATGGCAAAATACGGCCATATTTTTTTCTCGAGGAAACAACCAAACAACAATTTTCCTGCATTTCAAATGCATCCTAAAGCACAGCAAATGCATCAGAAACGGTCTAGTTCTTATTGAAACCCTAACCGTAACCCTAGGTCGGGCACTTTGGGAACTCAAATACTGTATCAAAAACATGTCTACAAATACAGCATTCGAAAAGTCACCCAAATCGCTCCCAACTAGTCAGAAACATTTAAAATAATGTTTCTAAGCAATTCAATGTATCTGCAGTGAATCAGTTGTTGAAATTTCCAATATTTTTCTTTTTCTCACTTTCTCCTGAAATGGCGCAGAAAATGAGCAAGTCTTGTGGTGTTTGTGGGACTGCATTACAATTACCACTATAGTGTGGCTAAAAGTATCATTGTTTTGGGCATTAAATGCAACAAGCAGGATAAATTCACATATAGAATGTGTGTTTTCAAACTTTTGATTTTTGACCCTTTTTGAGCGACAGCCGCGCGGCTTAAGAAAAATGGCAAAATACGGCCATATTTTTTTCTCGAGGAAACAACCAAACAACAATTTTCCTGCATTTCAAATGCATCCTAAAGCACAGCAAATGCATCAGAAACGGTCTAGTTCTTATTGAAACCCTAACCCTAACCCTAGGTCGGGCACTTTGGGAACTCAAATACTGTATCAAAAACATGTCTACAAATACAGCGTTCGAAAAGTCACCCAAATCGCTCCCAACTAGTCAGAAACATTTAAAATAATGTTTCTAAGCAATTCAATGTATCTGCAGTGAATCTGTTGTTGAAATTTCCAATATTTTTCTTTTTCTCACTTTCTCCTGAAATGGCGCAGAAAATGAGCAAGTCTTGTGGCGTTTGTGGGACTGCATTACAATTACCACTACAGTGTGGCTAAAAGTATCATTGTTTTGGGCATTAAATGCAACAAGCAGGATAAATTCACATACAGAATGTGTGTTTTCAAACTTTTGATTTTTGACCCTTTTTGAGCGACAGCCGCGCGGCTTAAGAAAAATGGCAAAATACGGCCATATTTTTTTCTCGAGGAAACAACCAAACAACAATTTTCCTGCATTTCAAATGCATCCTAAAGCACAGCAAATGCATCAGAAACGGTCTAGTTCTTATTGAAACCCTAACCCTAACCCTAGGTCGGGCACTTTGGGAACTCAAATACTGTATCAAAAACATGTCTACAAATACAGCGTTCGAAAAGTCACCCAAATCGCTCCCAACTAGTCAGAAACATTTAAAATAATGTTTCTAAGCAATTCAATGTATCTGCAGTGAATCAGTTGTTGAAATTTCCAAAATTTTTATTTTTCTCACTTTCTCCTGAAATGGCGCAGAAAATGAGCAAGTCTTGTGGCGTTTGTGGGACTGCATTACAATTACCACTACAGTGCGGCTTAAAGTATCATTGTTTTGGGCATTAAATGCAACAAGCAGGATAAATTCACATACAGAATGTGTGTTTTCAAACTTTTGATTTTTGACCCTTTTTGAGCGACAGCCGCGCGGCTTAAGAAAAATGGCAAAATACGGCCATATTTTTTTCTTGAGGAAACAACCAAACAACAATTTTCCTGCATTTCAAATGCTTCCTAAAGCACAGCAAATGCATCAGAAACGGTCTAGTTCTTATTGAAACCCTAACCCTAACCCTAGGTCGGGCACTTTGGGATCTCAAATACTGTATCAAAAACATGTCTACAAATACAGCGTTCGAAAAGTCACCCAAATCGCTCCCAACTAGTCAGAAACATTTAAAATAATGTTTCTAAGCAATTCAATGTATCTGCAGTGAATCTGTTGTTTAAATTTCCAATATTTTTCTTTTTCTCACTTTCTCCTGAAATGGCGCAGAAAATGAGCAAGTCTTGTGGCGTTTGTGGGACTGCATTGCAATTACCACTACAGTGTGGCTAAAAGTATCATTGTTTTGGGCATTAAATGCAACAAGCAGGATAAATTCACATACAGAATGTGTGTTTTCAAACTTTTGATTTTTGACCCTTTTTGAGCGACAGCCGCGCGGCTTAAGAAAAATGGCAAAATACGGCCATATTTTTTTCTCGAGGAAACAACCAAACAACAGTTTTCTTGCATTTCAAATGCATCCTAAAGCACAGCAAATGCATCAGAAACGGTCTAGTTCTTATTGAAACCCTAACCCTAACCCTAGGTCGGGCACTTTGGGAACTCAAATACTGTATCAAAAACATGTCTACAAATACAGCGTTCGAAAAGTCACCCAAATCGCTCCCAGCTAGTCAGAAACATTTAAAATAATGTTTCTAAGCAATTCAATGTATCTGCAGTGAATCTGTTGTTTAAATTTCCAATATTTTTCTTTTTCTCACTTTCTCCTGAAATGGCGCAGAAAATGAGCCAGTCTTGTGGCGTTTGTGGGACTGCATTACAATTACCACTACAGTGTGGCTAAAAGTATCATTGTTTTGGGCATTAAATGCAACAAGGAGGATAAATTCACATACAGAATGTGTGTTTTCAAACTTTTGATTTTTGACCCTTTTTGAGCGACAGCCGCGCGGCTTAAGAAAAATGGCAAAATACGGCCATATTTTTTTCTCGAGGAAACAACCAAACAACAATTTTCCTGCATTTCAAATGCATCCTAAAGCACAGCAAATGCATCAGAAACGGTCTAGTTCTTATTGAAACCCTAACCCTAACCCTAGGTCGGGCACTTTGGGAACTCAAATACTGTATCAAAAACATGTCTACAAATACAGCGTTCGAAAAGTCACCCAAATCGCTCCCAAGTAGTCAGAAACATTTAAAATAATGTTTCTAAGCAATTCAATGTATCTGCAGTGAATCTGTTGTTTAAATTTCCAATATTTTTCTTTTTCTCACTTTCTCCTGAAATGGCGCAGAAAATGAGCAAGTCTTGTGGCGTTTGTGGGACTGCATTGCAATTACCACTACAGTGTGGCTAAAAGTATCATTGTTTTGGGCATTAAATGCAACAAGCAGGATAAATTCACATACAGAATGTGTGTTTTCAAACTTTTGATTTTTGACCCTTTTTGAGCGACAGCCGCGCGGCTTAAGAAAACTGGCAAAATACGGCCATATTTTTTTCTCGAGGAAACAACCAAACAACAGTTTTCCTGCATTTCAAATGCATCCTAAAGCACAGCAAATGCATCAGAAACGGTCTAGATCATTTTGAAACCCTAACCCTAACCCTAGGTCGGGCACTTTGGGAACTCAAATACTGTATCAAAAACATGTCTACAAATACAGCGTTCGAAAAGTCACCCAAATCGCTCCGAACTAGTCAGAAACATTTAAAATAATGTTTCTAAGCAATTCAATGTATCTGCAGTAAATCTGTTGTTTAAATTTCCAATAGTTTTCTTTTTCTCACTTTCTCCTGAAATGGCGCAGAAAATGAGCAAGTCTTGTGGCGTTTGTGGGACTGCATTACAATTATCACTACAGTGTGGCTAAAAGTATCATTGTTTTGGGCATTAAATGCAACAAGCAGGATAAATTCACATACAGAATGTGTGTTTTCAAACTTTTGATTTTTGACCCTTTTTGAGCGACAGCCGCGCGGCTTAAGAAAAATGGCAAAATACGGCCATATTTTTTTCTCGAGGAAACAACCAAACAAAAATTTTCCTGCATTTCAAATGCATCCTAAAGCACAGCAAATGCATCAGAAACGGTCTAGTTCTTATTGAAACCCTAACCCTAACCCTAGGTCGGGCACTTTGGGATCTCAAATACTGTATCAAAAACATGTCTACAAATACAGCGTTCGAAAAGTCACCCAAATCGCTCCCAACTAGTCAGAAACATTTAAAATAATGTTTCTAAGCAATTCAATGTATCTGCAGTGAATCTGTTGTTTAAATTTCCAATATTTTTCTTTTTCTCACTTTCTCCTGAAATGGCGCAGAAAATGAGCAAGTCTTGTGGCGTTTGTGGGACTGCATTGCAATTACCACTACAGTGTGGCTAAAAGTATCATTGTTTTGGGCATTAAATGCAACAAGCAGGATAAATTCACATACAGAATGTGTGTTTTCAAACTTTTGATTTTTGACCCTTTTTGAGCGACAGCCGCGCGGCTTAAGAAAAATGGCAAAATACGGCCATATTTTTTTCTCGAGGAAACAACCAAACAACAATTTTCCTGCATTTCAAATGCATCCTAAAGCACAGCAAATGCATCAGAAACGGTCTAGTTCTTATTGAAACCCTAACCCTAACCCTAGGTCGGGCACTTTGGGAACTCAAATACTGTATCAAAAACATGTCTACAAATACAGCGTTCGAAAAGTCACCCAAATCGCTCCCAAGTAGTCAGAAACATTTAAAATAATGTTTCTAAGCAATTCAATGTATCTGCAGTGAATCTGTTGTTTAAATTTCCAATATTTTTCTTTTTCTCACTTTCTCCTGAAATGGCGCAGAAAATAAGCAAGTCTTGTGGCGTTTGTGGGACTGCATTGCAATTACCACTACAGTGTGGCTAAAAGTATCATTGTTTTGGGCATTAAATGCAACAAGCAGGATAAATTCACATACAGAATGTGTGTTTTCAAACTTTTGATTTTTGACCCTTTTTGAGCGACAGCCGCGCGGCTTAAGAAAACTGGCAAAATACGGCCATATTTTTTTCACGAGGAAACAACCAAACAACAGTTTTCCTGCATTTCAAATGCATCCTAAAGCACAGCAAATGCATCAGAAACGGTCTAGATCATTTTGAAACCCTAACCCTAACCCTAGGTCGGGCACTTTGGGAACTCAAATACTGTATCAAAAACATGTCTACAAATACAGCGTTCGAAAAGTCACCCAAATCGCTCCGAACTAGTCAGAAACATTTAAAATAATGTTTCTAAGCAATTCAATGTATCTGCAGTAAATCTGTTGTTTAAATTTCCAATAGTTTTCTTTTTCTCACTTTCTCCTGAAATGGCGCAGAAAATGAGCAAGTCTTGTGGCGTTTGTGGGACTGCATTACAATTATCACTACAGTGTGGCTAAAAGTATCATTGTTTTGGGCATTAAATGCAACAAGCAGGATAAATTCACATACAGAATGTGTGTTTTCAAACTTTTGATTTTTGACCCTTTTTGAGCGACAGCCGCGCGGCTTAAGAAAAATGGCAAAATACGGCCATATTTTTTTCTCGAGGAAACAACCAAACAAAAATTTTCCTGCATTTCAAATGCATCCTAAAGCACAGCAAATGCATCAGAAACGGTCTAGTTCTTATTGAAACCCTAACCCTAACCCTAGGTCGGGCACTTTGGGATCTCAAATACTGTATCAAAAACATGTCTACAAATACAGCGTTCGAAAAGTCACCCAAATCGCTCCCAACTAGTCAGAAACATTTAAAATAATGTTTCTAAGCAATTCAATGTATCTGCAGTGAATCTGTTGTTTAAATTTCCAATATTTTTCTTTTTCTCACTTTCTCCTGAAATGGCGCAGAAAATGAGCAAGTCTTGTGGCGTTTGTGGGACTGCATTGCAATTACCACTACAGTGTGGCTAAAAGTATCATTGTTTTGGGCATTAAATGCAACAAGCAGGATAAATTCACATACAGAATGTGTGTTTTCAAACTTTTGATTTTTGACCCTTTTTGAGCGACAGCCGCGCGGCTTAAGAAAAATGGCAAAATACGGCCATATTTTTTTCTCGAGGAAACAACCAAACAACAATTTTCCTGCATTTCAAATGCATCCTAAAGCACAGCAAATGCATCAGAAACGGTCTAGTTCTTATTGAAACCCTAACCCTAACCCTAGGTCGGGCACTTTGGGAACTCAAATACTGTATCAAAAACATGTCTACAAATACAGCGTTCGAAAAGTCACCCAAATCGCTCCCAAGTAGTCAGAAACATTTAAAATAATGTTTCTAAGCAATTCAATGTATCTGCAGTGAATCTGTTGTTTAAATTTCCAATATTTTTCTTTTTCTCACTTTCTCCTGAAATGGCGCAGAAAATAAGCAAGTCTTGTGGCGTTTGTGGGACTGCATTGCAATTACCACTACAGTGTGGCTAAAAGTATCATTGTTTTGGGCATTAAATGCAACAAGCAGGATAAATTCACATACAGAATGTGTGTTTTCAAACTTTTGATTTTTGACCCTTTTTGAGCGACAGCCGCGCGGCTTAAGAAAACTGGCAAAATACGGCCATATTTTTTTCACGAGGAAACAACCAAACAACAGTTTTCCTGCATTTCAAATGCATCCTAAAGCACAGCAAATGCATCAGAAACGGTCTAGATCATTTTGAAACCCTAACCCTAACCCTAGGTCGGGCACTTTGGGAACTCAAATACTGTATCAAAAACATGTCTACAAATACAGCGTTCGAAAAGTCACCCAAATCGCTCCGAACTAGTCAGAAACATTTAAAATAATGTTTCTAAGCAATTCAATGTATCTGCAGTAAATCTGTTGTTTAAATTTCCAATAGTTTTCTTTTTCTCACTTTCTCCTGAAATGGCGCAGAAAATGAGCAAGTCTTGTGGCGTTTGTGGGACTGCATTACAATTATCACTACAGTGTGGCTAAAAGTATCATTGTTTTGGGCATTAAATGCAACAAGCAGGATAAATTCACATACAGAATGTGTGTTTTCAAACTTTTGATTTTTGACCCTTTTTGAGCGACAGCCGCGCGGCTTAAGAAAAATGGCAAAATACGGCCATATTTTTTTCTCGAGGAAACAACCAAACAACAATTTTCCTGCATTTCAAATGCATCCTAAAGCACAGCAAATGCATCAGAAACGGTCTAGTTCTTATTGAAACCCTAACCCTAACCCTAGGTCGGGCACTTTGGGAACTCAAATACTGTATCAAAAACATGTCTAAAAATACACCGTTCGAAAAGTCACCCAAATCGCTCCCAACTAGTCAGAAACATTTAAAATAATGTTTCTAAGCAATTCAATGTATCTGCAGTGAATCAGTTGTTGAAATTTCCAAAATTTTTATTTTTCTCACTTTCTCCTGAAATGGCGCAGAAAATGAGCAAGTCTTGTGGCGTTTGTGGGACTGCATTACAATTACCACTACAGTGCGGCTTAAAGTATCATTGTTTTGGGCATTAAATGCAACAAGCAGGATAAATTCACATACAGAATGTGTGTTTTCAAACTTTTGATTTTTGACCCTTTTTGAGCGACAGCCGCGCGGCTTAAGAAAAATGGCAAAATACGGCCATATTTTTTTCTTGAGGAAACAACCAAACAACAATTTTCCTGCATTTCAAATGCATCCTAAAGCACAGCAAATGCATCAGAAACGGTCTAGTTCTTATTGAAACCCTAACCCTAACCCTAGGTCGGGCACTTTGGGATCTCAAATACTGTATCAAAAACATGTCTACAAATACAGCGTTCGAAAAGTCACCCAAATCGCTCCCAACTAGTCAGAAACATTTAAAATAATGTTTCTAAGCAATTCAATGTATCTGCAGTGAATCTGTTGTTTAAATTTCCAATATTTTTCTTTTTCTCACTTTCTCCTGAAATGGCGCAGAAAATGAGCAAGTCTTGTGGCGTTTGTGGGACTGCATTGCAATTACCACTACAGTGTGGCTAAAAGTATCATTGTTTTGGGCATTAAATGCAACAAGCAGGATAAATTCACATACAGAATGTGTGTTTTCAAACTTTTGATTTTTGACCCTTTTTGAGCGACAGCCGCGCGGCTTAAGAAAAATGGCAAAATACGGCCATATTTTTTTCTCGAGGAAACAACCAAACAACAGTTTTCTTGCATTTCAAATGCATCCTAAAGCACAGCAAATGCATCAGAAACGGTCTAGTTCTTATTGAAACCCTAATCCTAACCCTAGGTCGGGCACTTTGGGAACTCAAATACTGTATCAAAAACATGTCTACAAATACAGCGTTCGAAAAGTCACCCAAATCGCTCCCAGCTAGTCAGAAACATTTAAAATAATGTTTCTAAGCAATTCAATGTATCTGCAGTGAATCTGTTGTTTAAATTTCCAATATTTTTCTTTTTCTCACTTTCTCCTGAAATGGCGCAGAAAATGAGCCAGTCTTGTGGCGTTTGTGGGACTGCATTACAATTACCACTACAGTGTGGCTAAAAGTATCATTGTTTTGGGCATTAAATGCAACAAGCAGGATAAATTCACATACAGAATGTGTGTTTTCAAACTTTTGATTTTTGACCCTTTTTGAGCGACAGCCGCGCGGCTTAAGAAAACTGGCAAAATACGGCCATATTTTTTTCACGAGGAAACAACCAAACAACAGTTTTCCTGCATTTCAAATGCATCCTAAAGCACAGCAAATGCATCAGAAACGGTCTAGATCATTTTGAAACCCTAACCCTAACCCTAGGTCGGGCACTTTGGGAACTCAAATACTGTATCAAAAACATGTCTACAAATACAGCGTTCGAAAAGTCACCCAAATCGCTCCGAACTAGTCAGAAACATTTAAAATAATGTTTCTAAGCAATTCAATGTATCTGCAGTAAATCTGTTGTTTAAATTTCCAATAGTTTTCTTTTTCTCACTTTCTCCTGAAATGGCGCAGAAAATGAGCAAGTCTTGTGGCGTTTGTGGGACTGCATTACAATTATCACTACAGTGTGGCTAAAAGTATCATTGTTTTGGGCATTAAATGCAACAAGCAGGATAAATTCACATACAGAATGTGTGTTTTCAAACTTTTGATTTTTGACCCTTTTTGAGCGACAGCCGCGCGGCTTAAGAAAAATGGCAAAATACGGCCATATTTTTTTCTCGAGGAAACAACCAAACAAAAATTTTCCTGCATTTCAAATGCATCCTAAAGCACAGCAAATGCATCAGAAACGGTCTAGTTCTTATTGAAACCCTAACCCTAACCCTAGGTCGGGCACTTTGGGAACTCAAATACTGTATCAAAAACATGTCTACAAATACAGCGTTCGAAAAGTCACCCAAATCGCTCCGAACTAGTCAGAAACATTTAAAATAATGTTTCTAAGCAATTCAATGTATCTACAGTGAATCTGTTGTTTAAATTTCCAGTATTTTTCTTTTTCTCACTTTCTCCTGAAATGGCGCAGAAAATGAGCAAGTCTTGTGGCGTTTGTGGGACTGCATTACAATTACCACTACAGTGTGGCTAAAAGTATCATTGTTTTGGGCATTAAATGCAACATGCAGGATAAATTCACATACAGAATGTGTGTTTTCAAACTTTTGATTTTTGACCCTTTTTGAGCGACAGCCGCGCGGCTTAAGAAAAATGGCAAAATACGGCCATATTTTTTTCTCGAGGAAACAACCAAACAACAATTTTCCTGCATTTCAAATGCATCCTAAAGCACAGCAAATGCATCAGAAACGGTCTAGTTCTTATTGAAACCCTAACCGTAACCCTAGGTCGGGCACTTTGGGAACTCAAATACTGTATCAAAAACATGTCTACAAATACAGCATTCGAAAAGTCACCCAAATCGCTCCCAACTAGTCAGAAACATTTAAAATAATGTTTCTAAGCAATTCAATGTATCTGCAGTGAATCAGTTGTTGAAATTTCCAATATTTTTCTTTTTCTCACTTTCTCCTGAAATGGCGCAGAAAATGAGCAAGTCTTGTGGTGTTTGTGGGACTGCATTACAATTACCACTATAGTGTGGCTAAAAGTATCATTGTTTTGGGCATTAAATGCAACAAGCAGGATAAATTCACATATAGAATGTGTGTTTTCAAACTTTTGATTTTTGACCCTTTTTGAGCGACAGCCGCGCGGCTTAAGAAAAATGGCAAAATACGGCCATATTTTTTTCTCGAGGAAACAACCAAACAACAATTTTCCTGCATTTCAAATGCATCCTAAAGCACAGCAAATGCATCAGAAACGGTCTAGTTCTTATTGAAACCCTAACCCTAACCCTAGGTCGGGCACTTTGGGAACTCAAATACTGTATCAAAAACATGTCTACAAATACAGCGTTCGAAAAGTCACCCAAATCGCTCCCAACTAGTCAGAAACATTTAAAATAATGTTTCTAAGCAATTCAATGTATCTGCAGTGAATCTGTTGTTGAAATTTCCAATATTTTTCTTTTTCTCACTTTCTCCTGAAATGGCGCAGAAAATGAGCAAGTCTTGTGGCGTTTGTGGGACTGCATTACAATTACCACTACAGTGTGGCTAAAAGTATCATTGTTTTGGGCATTAAATGCAACAAGCAGGATAAATTCACATACAGAATGTGTGTTTTCAAACTTTTGATTTTTGACCCTTTTTGAGCGACAGCCGCGCGGCTTAAGAAAAATGGCAAAATACGGCCATATTTTTTTCTCGAGGAAACAACCAAACAACAATTTTCCTGCATTTCAAATGCATCCTAAAGCACAGCAAATGCATCAGAAACGGTCTAGTTCTTATTGAAACCCTAACCCTAACCCTAGGTCGGGCACTTTGGGAACTCAAATACTGTATCAAAAACATGTCTACAAATACAGCGTTCGAAAAGTCACCCAAATCGCTCCCAACTAGTCAGAAACATTTAAAATAATGTTTCTAAGCAATTCAATGTATCTGCAGTGAATCAGTTGTTGAAATTTCCAAAATTTTTATTTTTCTCACTTTCTCCTGAAATGGCGCAGAAAATGAGCAAGTCTTGTGGCGTTTGTGGGACTGCATTACAATTACCACTACAGTGCGGCTTAAAGTATCATTGTTTTGGGCATTAAATGCAACAAGCAGGATAAATTCACATACAGAATGTGTGTTTTCAAACTTTTGATTTTTGACCCTTTTTGAGCGACAGCCGCGCGGCTTAAGAAAAATGGCAAAATACGGCCATATTTTTTTCTTGAGGAAACAACCAAACAACAATTTTCCTGCATTTCAAATGCTTCCTAAAGCACAGCAAATGCATCAGAAACGGTCTAGTTCTTATTGAAACCCTAACCCTAACCCTAGGTCGGGCACTTTGGGATCTCAAATACTGTATCAAAAACATGTCTACAAATACAGCGTTCGAAAAGTCACCCAAATCGCTCCCAACTAGTCAGAAACATTTAAAATAATGTTTCTAAGCAATTCAATGTATCTGCAGTGAATCTGTTGTTTAAATTTCCAATATTTTTCTTTTTCTCACTTTCTCCTGAAATGGCGCAGAAAATGAGCAAGTCTTGTGGCGTTTGTGGGACTGCATTGCAATTACCACTACAGTGTGGCTAAAAGTATCATTGTTTTGGGCATTAAATGCAACAAGCAGGATAAATTCACATACAGAATGTGTGTTTTCAAACTTTTGATTTTTGACCCTTTTTGAGCGACAGCCGCGCGGCTTAAGAAAAATGGCAAAATACGGCCATATTTTTTTCTCGAGGAAACAACCAAACAACAGTTTTCTTGCATTTCAAATGCATCCTAAAGCACAGCAAATGCATCAGAAACGGTCTAGTTCTTATTGAAACCCTAACCCTAACCCTAGGTCGGGCACTTTGGGAACTCAAATACTGTATCAAAAACATGTCTACAAATACAGCGTTCGAAAAGTCACCCAAATCGCTCCCAGCTAGTCAGAAACATTTAAAATAATGTTTCTAAGCAATTCAATGTATCTGCAGTGAATCTGTTGTTTAAATTTCCAATATTTTTCTTTTTCTCACTTTCTCCTGAAATGGCGCAGAAAATGAGCCAGTCTTGTGGCGTTTGTGGGACTGCATTACAATTACCACTACAGTGTGGCTAAAAGTATCATTGTTTTGGGCATTAAATGCAACAAGGAGGATAAATTCACATACAGAATGTGTGTTTTCAAACTTTTGATTTTTGACCCTTTTTGAGCGACAGCCGCGCGGCTTAAGAAAAATGGCAAAATACGGCCATATTTTTTTCTCGAGGAAACAACCAAACAACAATTTTCCTGCATTTCAAATGCATCCTAAAGCACAGCAAATGCATCAGAAACGGTCTAGTTCTTATTGAAACCCTAACCCTAACCCTAGGTCGGGCACTTTGGGAACTCAAATACTGTATCAAAAACATGTCTACAAATACAGCGTTCGAAAAGTCACCCAAATCGCTCCCAAGTAGTCAGAAACATTTAAAATAATGTTTCTAAGCAATTCAATGTATCTGCAGTGAATCTGTTGTTTAAATTTCCAATATTTTTCTTTTTCTCACTTTCTCCTGAAATGGCGCAGAAAATGAGCAAGTCTTGTGGCGTTTGTGGGACTGCATTGCAATTACCACTACAGTGTGGCTAAAAGTATCATTGTTTTGGGCATTAAATGCAACAAGCAGGATAAATTCACATACAGAATGTGTGTTTTCAAACTTTTGATTTTTGACCCTTTTTGAGCGACAGCCGCGCGGCTTAAGAAAACTGGCAAAATACGGCCATATTTTTTTCTCGAGGAAACAACCAAACAACAGTTTTCCTGCATTTCAAATGCATCCTAAAGCACAGCAAATGCATCAGAAACGGTCTAGATCATTTTGAAACCCTAACCCTAACCCTAGGTCGGGCACTTTGGGAACTCAAATACTGTATCAAAAACATGTCTACAAATACAGCGTTCGAAAAGTCACCCAAATCGCTCCCAACTAGTCAGAAACATTTAAATTAATGTTTCTAAGCAATTCAATGTATCTGCAGTGAATCTGTTGTTTAAATTTCCAATAGTTTTCTTTTTCTCACTTTCTCCTGAAATGGCGCAGAAAATGAGCAAGTCTTGTGGCGTTTGTGGGACTGCATTACAATTACCACTACAGTGCGGCTAAAAGTATAATTGTTTTGGGCATTAAATGCAACAAGCAGGATAAATTCACATACAGAATGTGTGTTTTCAAACTTTTGATTTTTGACCCTTTTTGAGCGACAGCCGCGCGGCTAAAGAAAAATGGCAAAATACGGCCATATTTTTTTCTCGAGGAAACAACCAAACAACAATTTTCCTGCATTTCAAATGCATCCTAAAGCACAGCAAATGCATCAGAAACGGTCTAGTTCTTATTGAAACCCTAACCCTAACCCTAGGTCGGGCACTTTGGGAACTCAAATACTGTATCAAAAACATGTCTACAAATACAGCGTTCGAAAAGTCACCCAAATCGCTCCGAACTAGTCAGAAACATTTAAAATAATGTTTCTAAGCAATTCAATGTATCTACAGTGAATCTGTTGTTTAAATTTCCAGTATTTTTCTTTTTCTCACTTTCTCCTGAAATGGCGCAGAAAATGAGCAAGTCTTGTGGCGTTTGTGGGACTGCATTACAATTACCACTACAGTGTGGCTAAAAGTATCATTGTTTTGGGCATTAAATGCAACATGCAGGATAAATTCACATACAGAATGTGTGTTTTCAAACTTTTGATTTTTGACCCTTTTTGAGCGACAGCCGCGCGGCTTAAGAAAAATGGCAAAATACGGCCATATTTTTTTCTCGAGGAAACAACCAAACAACAATTTTCCTGCATTTCAAATGCATCCTAAAGCACAGCAAATGCATCAGAAACGGTCTAGTTCTTATTGAAACCCTAACCGTAACCCTAGGTCGGGCACTTTGGGAACTCAAATACTGTATCAAAAACATGTCTACAAATACAGCATTCGAAAAGTCACCCAAATCGCTCCCAACTAGTCAGAAACATTTAAAATAATGTTTCTAAGCAATTCAATGTATCTGCAGTGAATCAGTTGTTGAAATTTCCAATATTTTTCTTTTTCTCACTTTCTCCTGAAATGGCGCAGAAAATGAGCAAGTCTTGTGGTGTTTGTGGGACTGCATTACAATTACCACTATAGTGTGGCTAAAAGTATCATTGTTTTGGGCATTAAATGCAACAAGCAGGATAAATTCACATATAGAATGTGTGTTTTCAAACTTTTGATTTTTGACCCTTTTTGAGCGACAGCCGCGCGGCTTAAGAAAAATGGCAAAATACGGCCATATTTTTTTCTCGAGGAAACAACCAAACAACAATTTTCCTGCATTTCAAATGCATCCTAAAGCACAGCAAATGCATCAGAAACGGTCTAGTTCTTATTGAAACCCTAACCCTAACCCTAGGTCGGGCACTTTGGGAACTCAAATACTGTATCAAAAACATGTCTACAAATACAGCGTTCGAAAAGTCACCCAAATCGCTCCCAACTAGTCAGAAACATTTAAAATAATGTTTCTAAGCAATTCAATGTATCTGCAGTGAATCTGTTGTTGAAATTTCCAATATTTTTCTTTTTCTCACTTTCTCCTGAAATGGCGCAGAAAATGAGCAAGTCTTGTGGCGTTTGTGGGACTGCATTACAATTACCACTACAGTGTGGCTAAAAGTATCATTGTTTTGGGCATTAAATGCAACAAGCAGGATAAATTCACATACAGAATGTGTGTTTTCAAACTTTTGATTTTTGACCCTTTTTGAGCGACAGCCGCGCGGCTTAAGAAAAATGGCAAAATACGGCCATATTTTTTTCTCGAGGAAACAACCAAACAACAATTTTCCTGCATTTCAAATGCATCCTAAAGCACAGCAAATGCATCAGAAACGGTCTAGTTCTTATTGAAACCCTAACCCTAACCCTAGGTCGGGCACTTTGGGAACTCAAATACTGTATCAAAAACATGTCTACAAATACAGCGTTCGAAAAGTCACCCAATTCGCTCCCAACTAGTCAGAAACATTTAAAATAATGTTTCTAAGCAATTCAATGTATCTGCAGTGAATCAGTTGTTGAAATTTCCAAAATTTTTATTTTTCTCACTTTCTCCTGAAATGGCGCAGAAAATGAGCAAGTCTTGTGGCGTTTGTGGGACTGCATTACAATTACCACTACAGTGCGGCTTAAAGTATCATTGTTTTGGGCATTAAATGCAACAAGCAGGATAAATTCACATACAGAATGTGTGTTTTCAAACTTTTGATTTTTGACCCTTTTTGAGCGACAGCCGCGCGGCTTAAGAAAAATGGCAAAATACGGCCATATTTTTTTCTTGAGGAAACAACCAAACAACAATTTTCCTGCATTTCAAATGCTTCCTAAAGCACAGCAAATGCATCAGAAACGGTCTAGTTCTTATTGAAACCCTAACCCTAACCCTAGGTCGGGCACTTTGGGATCTCAAATACTGTATCAAAAACATGTCTACAAATACAGCGTTCGAAAAGTCACCCAAATCGCTCCCAACTAGTCAGAAACATTTAAAATAATGTTTCTAAGCAATTCAATGTATCTGCAGTGAATCTGTTGTTTAAATTTCCAATATTTTTCTTTTTCTCACTTTCTCCTGAAATGGCGCAGAAAATGAGCAAGTCTTGTGGCGTATGTGGGACTACATTACAATTACCACTACAGTGCGGCTAAAAGTATAATTGTTTTGGGCATTAAATGCAACAAGCAGGATAAATTCACATACAGAATGTGTGTTTTCAAACTTTTGATTTTTGACCCTTTTTGAGCGACAGCCGCGCGGCTTAAGAAAAATGGCAAAATACGGCCATATTTTTTTCTCGAGGAAACAACCAAACAACAGTTTTCTTGCATTTCAAATGCATCCTAAAGCACAGCAAATGCATCAGAAACGGTCTAGTTCTTATTGAAACCCTAACCCTAACCCTAGGTCGGGCACTTTGGGAACTCAAATACTGTATCAAAAACATGTCTACAAATACAGCGTTCGAAAAGTCACCCAAATCGCTCCCAGCTAGTCAGAAACATTTAAAATAATGTTTCTAAGCAATTCAATGTATCTGCAGTGAATCTGTTGTTTAAATTTCCAATATTTTTCTTTTTCTCACTTTCTCCTGAAATGGCGCAGAAAATGAGCCAGTCTTGTGGCGTTTGTGGGACTGCATTACAATTACCACTACAGTGTGGCTAAAAGTATCATTGTTTTGGGCATTAAATGCAACAAGGAGGATAAATTCACATACAGAATGTGTGTTTTCAAACTTTTGATTTTTGACCCTTTTTGAGCGACAGCCGCGCGGCTTAAGAAAAATGGCAAAATACGGCCATATTTTTTTTTCGAGGAAACAACCAAACAACAATTTTCCTGCATTTCAAATGCATCCTAAAGCACAGCAAATGCATCAGAAACGGTCTAGTTCTTATTGAAACCCTAACCCTAACCCTAGGTCGGGCACTTTGGGAACTCAAATACTGTATCAAAAACATGTCTACAAATACAGCGTTCGAAAAGTCACCCAAATCGCTCCCAAGTAGTCAGAAACATTTAAAATAATGTTTCTAAGCAATTCAATGTATCTGCAGTGAATCTGTTGTTTAAATTTCCAATATTTTTCTTTTTCTCACTTTCTCCTGAAATGGCGCAGAAAATGAGCAAGTCTTGTGGCGTTTGTGGGACTGCATTGCAATTACCACTACAGTGTGGCTAAAAGTATCATTGTTTTGGGCATTAAATGCAACAAGCAGGATAAATTCACATACAGAATGTGTGTTTTCAAACTTTTGATTTTTGACCCTTTTTGAGCGACAGCCGCGCGGCTTAAGAAAACTGGCAAAATACGGCCATATTTTTTTCTCGAGGAAACAACCAAACAACAGTTTTCCTGCATTTCAAATGCATCCTAAAGCACAGCAAATGCATCAGAAACGGTCTAGATCATTTTGAAACCCTAACCCTAACCCTAGGTCGGGCACTTTGGGAACTCAAATACTGTATCAAAAACATGTCTACAAATACAGCGTTCGAAAAGTCACCCAAATCGCTCCCAACTAGTCAGAAACATTTAAATTAATGTTTCTAAGCAATTCAATGTATCTGCAGTGAATCTGTTGTTTAAATTTCCAATAGTTTTCTTTTTCTCACTTTCTCCTGAAATGGCGCAGAAAATGAGCAAGTCTTGTGGCGTTTGTGGGACTGCATTACAATTACCACTACAGTGCGGCTTAAAGTATCATTGTTTTGGGCATTAAATGCAACAAGCAGGATAAATTCACATACAGAATGTGTGTTTTCAAACTTTTGATTTTTGACCCTTTTTGAGCGACAGCCGCGCGGCTTAAGAAAAATGGCAAAATACGGCCATATTTTTTTCTTGAGGAAACAACCAAACAACAATTTTCCTGCATTTCAAATGCTTCCTAAAGCACAGCAAATGCATCAGAAACGGTCTAGTTCTTATTGAAACCCTAACCCTAACCCTAGGTCGGGCACTTTGGGATCTCAAATACTGTATCAAAAACATGTCTACAAATACAGCGTTCGAAAAGTCACCCAAATCGCTCCCAACTAGTCAGAAACATTTAAAATAATGTTTCTAAGCAATTCAATGTATCTGCAGTGAATCTGTTGTTTAAATTTCCAATATTTTTCTTTTTCTCACTTTCTCCTGAAATGGCGCAGAAAATGAGCAAGTCTTGTGGCGTTTGTGGGACTGCATTGCAATTACCACTACAGTGTGGCTAAAAGTATCATTGTTTTGGGCATTAAATGCAACAAGCAGGATAAATTCACATACAGAATGTGTGTTTTCAAACTTTTGATTTTTGACCCTTTTTGAGCGACAGCCGCGCGGCTTAAGAAAAATGGCAAAATACGGCCATATTTTTTTCTCGAGGAAACAACCAAACAACAGTTTTCTTGCATTTCAAATGCATCCTAAAGCACAGCAAATGCATCAGAAACGGTCTAGTTCTTATTGAAACCCTAACCCTAACCCTAGGTCGGGCACTTTGGGAACTCAAATACTGTATCAAAAACATGTCTACAAATACAGCGTTCGAAAAGTCACCCAAATCGCTCCCAGCTAGTCAGAAACATTTAAAATAATGTTTCTAAGCAATTCAATGTATCTGCAGTGAATCTGTTGTTTAAATTTCCAATATTTTTCTTTTTCTCACTTTCTCCTGAAATGGCGCAGAAAATGAGCCAGTCTTGTGGCGTTTGTGGGACTGCATTACAATTACCACTACAGTGTGGCTAAAAGTATCATTGTTTTGGGCATTAAATGCAACAAGGAGGATAAATTCACATACAGAATGTGTGTTTTCAAACTTTTGATTTTTGACCCTTTTTGAGCGACAGCCGCGCGGCTTAAGAAAAATGGCAAAATACGGCCATATTTTTTTCTCGAGGAAACAACCAAACAACAATTTTCCTGCATTTCAAATGCATCCTAAAGCACAGCAAATGCATCAGAAACGGTCTAGTTCTTATTGAAACCCTAACCCTAACCCTAGGTCGGGCACTTTGGGAACTCAAATACTGTATCAAAAACATGTCTACAAATACAGCGTTCGAAAAGTCACCCAAATCGCTCCCAAGTAGTCAGAAACATTTAAAATAATGTTTCTAAGCAATTCAATGTATCTGCAGTGAATCTGTTGTTTAAATTTCCAATATTTTTCTTTTTCTCACTTTCTCCTGAAATGGCGCAGAAAATGAGCAAGTCTTGTGGCGTTTGTGGGACTGCATTGCAATTACCACTACAGTGTGGCTAAAAGTATCATTGTTTTGGGCATTAAATGCAACAAGCAGGATAAATTCACATACAGAATGTGTGTTTTCAAACTTTTGATTTTTGACCCTTTTTGAGCGACAGCCGCGCGGCTTAAGAAAACTGGCAAAATACGGCCATATTTTTTTCTCGAGGAAACAACCAAACAACAGTTTTCCTGCATTTCAAATGCATCCTAAAGCACAGCAAATGCATCAGAAACGGTCTAGATCATTTTGAAACCCTAACCCTAACCCTAGGTCGGGCACTTTGGGAACTCAAATACTGTATCAAAAACATGTCTACAAATACAGCGTTCGAAAAGTCACCCAAATCGCTCCCAACTAGTCAGAAACATTTAAATTAATGTTTCTAAGCAATTCAATGTATCTGCAGTGAATCTGTTGTTTAAATTTCCAATAGTTTTCTTTTTCTCACTTTCTCCTGAAATGGCGCAGAAAATGAGCAAGTCTTGTGGCGTTTGTGGGACTGCATTACAATTACCACTACAGTGCGGCTAAAAGTATAATTGTTTTGGGCATTAAATGCAACAAGCAGGATAAATTCACATACAGAATGTGTGTTTTCAAACTTTTGATTTTTGACCCTTTTTGAGCGACAGCCGCGCGGCTAAAGAAAAATGGCAAAATACGGCCATATTTTTTTCTCGAGGAAACAACCAAACAACAATTTTCCTGCATTTCAAATGCATCCTAAAGCACAGCAAATGCATCAGAAACGGTCTAGTTCTTATTGAAACCCTAACCCTAACCCTAGGTCGGGCACTTTGGGAACTCAAATACTGTATCAAAAACATGTCTACAAATACAGCGTTCGAAAAGTCACCCAAATCGCTCCCAACTAGTCAGAAACATTTAAATTAATGTTTCTAAGCAATTCAATGTATCTGCAGTGAATCTGTTGTTTAAATTTCCAATATTTTTCTTTTTCTCACTTTCTCCTGAAATGGCGCAGAAAATGAGCAAGTCTTGTGGCGTTTGTGGGACTGCATTACAATTACCACTACAGTGTGGCTAAAAGTATCATTGTTTTGGGCATTAAATGCAACAAGCAGGATAAATTCACATACAGAATGTGTGTTTTCAAACTTTTGATTTTTGACCCTTTTTGAGCGACAGCCGCGCGGCTTAAGAAAAATGGCAAAATACGGCCATATTTTTTTCTCGAGGAAACAACCAAACAACAATTTTCCTGCATTTCAAATGCATCCTAAAGCACAGCAAATGCATCAGAAACGGTCTAGTTCTTATTGAAGCCCTAACCGTAACCCTAGGTCGGGCACTTTGGGAACTCAAATACTGTATCAAAAACATGTCTACAAATACAGCGTTCGAAAAGTCACCCAAATCGCTCCCAACTAGTCAGAAACATTTAAATTAATGTTTCTAAGCAATTCAATGTATCTGCAGTGAATCTGTTGTTTAAATTTCCAATATTTTTCTTTTTCTCACTTTCTCCTGAAATGGCGCAGAAAATGAACAAGTCTTGTGGCTATTGTGGGACTGCATTACAATTACCTCTACAGTGTGGCTAAAAGTATCATTGTTTTGGGCATTAAATGCAACAAGCAGGATAAATTCACATACAGAATGTGTGTTTTCAAACTTTTGATTTTTGACCCTTTTTGAGCGACAGCCGCGCGGCTTAAGAAAAATGGCAAAATACGGCCATATTTTTTTCTCGAGGAAACAACCAAACAACAATTTTCCTGCATTTCAAATGCATCCTAAAGCACAGCAAATGCATCAGAAACGGTCTAGTTCTTATTGAAACCCTAACCCTAGGTCGGGCACTTTGGGAACTCAAATACTGTATCAAAAACATGTCTACAAATACAGCGTTCGAAAAGTCACCCAAATCGCTCCCAACTAGTCAGAAACATTTAAATTAATGTTTCTAAGCAATTCAATGTATCTGCAGTGAATCTGTTGTTTAAATTTCCAATATTTTTCTTTTTCTCACTTTCTCCTGAAATGGCGCAGAAAATGAGCAAGTCTTGTGGCGTTTGTGGGACTGCATTACAATTACCACTACAGTGCGGCTAAAAGTACAATTGTTTTGGGCATTAAATGCAACAAGCAGGATAAATTCACATACAGAATGTGTGTTTTCAAACTTTTGATTTTTGACCCTTTTTGAGCGACAGCCGCGCGGCTAAGGAAAAATGGCAAAATACGGCAATATTTTTTTCTCGAGGAAACAACCAAACAAAACTTTTCCTGCATTTCAAATGCATCCTAAAGCACAGCAAATGCATCAGAAACGGTCTAGTTGTTTTTGAAACCCTAACCCTAACCCTAGGTCTGGCACTTTGGGAACTCAAATACTGTATCAAAAACATGTCTACAAATACAGCGTTCGAAAAGTCACCCAAATCGCTCCGAACTAGTCAGAAACATTTAAAATAATGTTTCTAAGCAATTCAATGTATCTGCAGTAAATCTGTTTTTTAAATTTCCAATAGTTTTCTTTTTCTCACTTTCTCCTGAAATGGCGCAGAAAATGAGCAAGTCTTGTGGCGTTTGTGGGACTGCATTACAATTATCACTACAGTGTGGCTAAAAGTATCATTGTTTTGGGCATTAAATGCAACAAGCAGGATAAATTCACATACAGAATGTGTGTTTTTAAACTTTTGATTTTTGACCCTTTTTGAGCGACAGCCGCGCGGCTTAAGAAAAATGGCAAAATACGGCCATATTTTTTTCTCGAGGAAACAACCAAACAACAGTTTTCTTGCATTTCAAATGCATCCTAAAGCACAGCAAATGCATCAGAAACGGTCTAGTTCTTATTGAAACCCTAACCCTAACCCTAGGTCGGGCACTTTGGGAACTCAAATACTGTATCAAAAACATGTCTACAAATACAGCGTTCGAAAAGTCACCCAAATCGCTCCCAGCTAGTCAGAAACATTTAAAATAATGTTTCTAAGCAATTCAATGTATCTGCAGTGAATCTGTTGTTTAAATTTCCAATATTTTTCTTTTTCTCACTTTCTCCTGAAATGGCGCAGAAAATGAGCCAGTCTTGTGGCGTTTGTGGGACTGCATTACAATTACCACTACAGTGTGGCTAAAAGTATCATTGTTTTGGGCATTAAATGCAACAAGGAGGATAAATTCACATACAGAATGTGTGTTTTCAAACTTTTGATTTTTGACCCTTTTTGAGCGACAGCCGCGCGGCTTAAGAAAAATGGCAAAATATGGCCATATTTTTTTCTCGAGGAAACAACCAAACAACAATTTTCCTGCATTTCAAATGCATCCTAAAGCACAGCAAATGCATCAGAAACGGTCTAGTTCTTATTGAAACCCTAACCCTAACCCTAGGTCGGGCACTTTGGGAACTCAAATACTGTATCAAAAACATGTCTACAAATACAGCGTTCGAAAAGTCACCCAAATCGCTCCCAAGTAGTCAGAAACATTTAAAATAATGTTTCTAAGCAATTCAATGTATCTGCAGTGAATCTGTTGTTTAAATTTCCAATATTTTTCTTTTTCTCACTTTCTCCTGAAATGGCGCAGAAAATGAGCAAGTCTTGTGGCGTTTGTGGGACTGCATTGCAATTACCACTACAGTGTGGCTAAAAGTATCATTGTTTTGGGCATTAAATGCAACAAGCAGGATAAATTCACATACAGAATGTGTGTTTTCAAACTTTTGATTTTTGACCCTTTTTGAGCGACAGCCGCGCGGCTTAAGAAAACTGGCAAAATACGGCCATATTTTTTTCTCGAGGAAACAACCAAACAACAGTTTTCCTGCATTTCAAATGCATCCTAAAGCACAGCAAATGCATCAGAAACGGTCTAGATCATTTTGAAACCCTAACCCTAACCCTAGGTCGGGCACTTTGGGAACTCAAATACTGTATCAAAAACATGTCTACAAATACAGCGTTCGAAAAGTCACCCAAATCGCTCCCAACTAGTCAGAAACATTTAAATTAATGTTTCTAAGCAATTCAATGTATCTGCAGTGAATCTGTTGTTTAAATTTCCAATAGTTTTCTTTTTCTCACTTTCTCCTGAAATGGCGCAGAAAATGAGCAAGTCTTGTGGCGTTTGTGGGACTGCATTACAATTACCACTACAGTGCGGCTAAAAGTATAATTGTTTTGGGCATTAAATGCAACAAGCAGGATAAATTCACATACAGAATGTGTGTTTTCAAACTTTTGATTTTTGACCCTTTTTGAGCGACAGCCGCGCGGCTAAAGAAAAATGGCAAAATACGGCCATATTTTTTTCTCGAGGAAACAACCAAACAACAATTTTCCTGCATTTCAAATGCATCCTAAAGCACAGCAAATGCATCAGAAACGGTCTAGTTCTTATTGAAACCCTAACCCTAACCCTAGGTCGGGCACTTTGGGAACTCAAATACTGTATCAAAAACATGTCTACAAATACAGCGTTCGAAAAGTCACCCAAATCGCTCCCAACTAGTCAGAAACATTTAAATTAATGTTTCTAAGCAATTCAATGTATCTGCAGTGAATCTGTTGTTTAAATTTCCAATATTTTTCTTTTTCTCACTTTCTCCTGAAATGGCGCAGAAAATGAGCAAGTCTTGTGGCGTTTGTGGGACTGCATTACAATTACCACTACAGTGTGGCTAAAAGTATCATTGTTTTGGGCATTAAATGCAACAAGCAGGATAAATTCACATACAGAATGTGTGTTTTCAAACTTTTGATTTTTGACCCTTTTTGAGCGACAGCCGCGCGGCTTAAGAAAAATGGCAAAATACGGCCATATTTTTTTCTCGAGGAAACAACCAAACAACAATTTTCCTGCATTTCAAATGCATCCTAAAGCACAGCAAATGCATCAGAAACGGTCTAGTTCTTATTGAAGCCCTAACCGTAACCCTAGGTCGGGCACTTTGGGAACTCAAATACTGTATCAAAAACATGTCTACAAATACAGCGTTCGAAAAGTCACCCAAATCGCTCCCAACTAGTCAGAAACATTTAAATTAATGTTTCTAAGCAATTCAATGTATCTGCAGTGAATCTGTTGTTTAAATTTCCAATATTTTTCTTTTTCTCACTTTCTCCTGAAATGGCGCAGAAAATGAACAAGTCTTGTGGCTATTGTGGGACTGCATTACAATTACCTCTACAGTGTGGCTAAAAGTATCATTGTTTTGGGCATTAAATGCAACAAGCAGGATAAATTCACATACAGAATGTGTGTTTTCAAACTTTTGATTTTTGACCCTTTTTGAGCGACAGCCGCGCGGCTTAAGAAAAATGGCAAAATACGGCCATATTTTTTTCTCGAGGAAACAACCAAACAACAATTTTCCTGCATTTCAAATGCATCCTAAAACACAGCAAATGCATCAGAAACGGTCTAGTTCTTATTGAAACCCTAACCCTAGGTCGGGCACTTTGGGAACTCAAATACTGTATCAAAAACATGTCTACAAATACAGCGTTCGAAAAGTCACCCAAATCGCTCCCAACTAGTCAGACACATTTAAAATAATATTTCTAAGCAATTCAATGTATCTGCAGTGAATCTGTTGTTTAAATTTCCAATATTTTTCTTTTTCTCACTTTCTCCTGAAATGGCGCAGAAAATGAGCAAGTCTTGTGGCGTTTGTGGGACTGCATTACAATTACCACTACAGTGTGGCTAAAAGTATCATTGTTTTGGGCATTAAATGCAACAAGGAGGATAAATTCACATACAGAATGTGTGTTTTCAAACTTTTGATTTTTGACCCTTTTTGAGCGACAGCCGCGCGGCTTAAGAAAAATGGCAAAATACGGCCATATTTTTTTCTCGAGGAAACAACCAAACAACAATTTTCCTGCATTTCAAATGCATCCTAAAGCACAGCAAATGCATCAGAAACGGTCTAGTTGTTTTTGAAACCCTAACCCTAACCCTAGGTCTGGCACTTTGGGAACTCAAATACTGTATCAAAAACATGTCTACAAATACAGCGTTCGAAAAGTCACCCAAATCGCTCCGAACTAGTCAGAAACATTTAAAATAATGTTTCTAAGCAATTCAATGTATCTGCAGTAAATCTGTTTTTTAAATTTCCAATAGTTTTCTTTTTCTCACTTTCTCCTGAAATGGCGCAGAAAATGAGCAAGTCTTGTGGCGTTTGTGGGACTGCATTACAATTACCACTACAGTTTGGCTAAAAGTATCATTGTTTTGGGCATTAAATGCAACAAGCAGGATAAATTCACATACAGAATGTCTGTTTTCAAAATTTGATTTTTGACCCTTTTTGAGCAACAGCCGCGCGGCTTAAGAAAAATGGCAAAATACGGCCATATTTTTTTCTCGAGGAAACAACCAAACAACAATTTTCCTGCATTTCAAATGCATCCTAAAGCACTGCAAATGCATCAGAAACGGTCTAGTTGTTTTTGAAACCCTAACCCTAACACTAGGTTGGGCAATTTGGGAACTCAAATACTGTATCAAAAACATGTCTACAAATACAGCGTTCGAAAAGTCACCCAAATCGCTCCCAACTAGTCAGAAACATTTAAAATAATGTTTCTAAGCAATTCAATGTATCTGCAGTGAATCTGTTGTTTAAATTTCCAATATTTTTCTTTTTCTCACTTTCTCCTGAAATGGCGCAGAAAATGAGCAAGTGTTGTGGCGTTTGTGGGACTGCATTACAATTACCACTACAGTGTGGCTAAAAGTATCATTGTTTTGGGCATTAAATGCAACAAGCAGGATAAATTCACATACAGAATGTGTGTTTTTAAACTTTTGATTTTTGACCCTTTTTGAGCGACAGCCGCGCGGCTTAAGAAAAATGGCAAAATACGGCCATATTTTTTTCTCGAGGAAACAACCAAACAACAATTTTCCTGCATTTCAAATGCATCCTAAAGCACAGCAAATGCATCAGAAACGGTCTAGTTCTTATTGAAGCCCTAACCCTAACCCTAGGTCGGGCACTTTGGGAACTCAAATACTGTATCAAAAACATGTCTACAAATACAGCGTTCGAAAAGTCACCCAAATCGCTCCCAACTAGTCAGAAACATTTAAATTAATGTTTCTAAGCAATTCAATGTATCTGCAGTGAATCTGTTGTTTAAATTTCCAATATTTTTCTTTTTCTCACTTTCTCCTGAAATGGCGCAGAAAATGAGCAAGTCTTGTGGCTATTGTGGGACTGCATTACAATTACCTCTACAGTGTGGCTAAAAGTATCATTGTTTTGGGCATTAAATGCAACAAGCAGGATAAATTCACATACAGAATGTGTGTTTTCAAACTTTTGATTTTTGACCCTTTTTGAGCGACAGCCGCGCGGCTTAAGAAAAATGGCAAAATACGGCCATATTTTTTTCTCGAGGAAACAACCAAACAACAATTTTCCTGCATTTCAAATGCATCCTAAAGCACAGCAAATGCATCAGAAACGGTCTAGTTCTTATTGAAGCCCTAACCGTAACCCTAGGTCGGGCACTTTGGGAACTCAAATACTGTATCAAAAACATGTCTACAAATACAGCGTTCGAAAAGTCACCCAAATCGCTCCCAACTAGTCAGAAACATTTAAATTAATGTTTCTAAGCAATTCAATGTATCTGCAGTGAATCTGTTGTTTAAATTTCCAATATTTTTCTTTTTCTCACTTTCTCCTGAAATGGCGCAGAAAATGAACAAGTCTTGTGGCTATTGTGGGACTGCATTACAATTACCTCTACAGTGTGGCTAAAAGTATCATTGTTTTGGGCATTAAATGCAACAAGCAGGATAAATTCACATACAGAATGTGTGTTTTCAAACTTTTGATTTTTGACCCTTTTTGAGCGACAGCCGCGCGGCTTAAGAAAAATGGCAAAATACGGCCATATTTTTTTCTCGAGGAAACAACCAAACAACAATTTTCCTGCATTTCAAATGCATCCTAAAGCACAGCAAATGCATCAGAAACGGTCTAGTTCTTATTGAAACCCTAACCCTAGGTCGGGCACTTTGGGAACTCAAATACTGTATCAAAAACATGTCTACAAATACAGCGTTCGAAAAGTCACCCAAATCGCTCCCAACTAGTCAGAAACATTTAAATTAATGTTTCTAAGCAATTCAATGTATCTGCAGTGAATCTGTTGTTTAAATTTCCAATATTTTTCTTTTTCTCACTTTCTCCTGAAATGGCGCAGAAAATGAGCAAGTCTTGTGGCGTTTGTGGGACGGCATTACAATTACCACTACAGTGCGGCTAAAAGTACAATTGTTTTGGGCATTAAATGCAACAAGCAGGATAAATTCACATACAGAATGTGTGTTTTCAAACTTTTGATTTTTGACCCTTTTTGAGCGACAGCCGCGCGGCTAAGGAAAAATGGCAAAATACGGCCATATTTTTTTCTCGAGGAAACAACCAAACAACACTTTTCCTGCATTTCAAATGCATCCTAAAGCACAGCAAATGCATCAGAAACGGTCTAGTTCTTATTGAAACCCTAACCCTAACCCTAGGTCGGGCACTTTGGGAACTCAAATACTGTATCAAAAACATGTCTACAAATACAGCGTTCGAAAAGTCACCCAAATCGCTCCCAACTAGTCAGACACATTTAAAATAATATTTCTAAGCAATTCAATGTATCTGCAGTGAATCTGTTGTTTAAATTTCCAATATTTTTCTTTTTCTCACTTTCTCCTGAAATGGCGCAGAAAATGAGCAAGTCTTGTGGCGTTTGTGGGACTGCATTACAATTACCACTACAGTGTGGCTAAAAGTATCATTGTTTTGGGCATTAAATGCAACAAGGAGGATAAATTCACATACAGAATGTGTGTTTTCAAACTTTTGATTTTTGACCCTTTTTGAGCGACAGCCGCGCGGCTTAAGAAAAATGGCAAAATACGGCCATATTTTTTTCTCGAGGAAACAACCAAACAACAATTTTCCTGCATTTCAAATGCATCCTAAAGCACAGCAAATGCATCAGAAACGGTCTAGTTGTTTTTGAAACCCTAACCCTAACCCTAGGTCTGGCACTTTGGGAACTCAAATACTGTATCAAAAACATGTCTACAAATACAGCGTTCGAAAAGTCACCCAAATCGCTCCGAACTAGTCAGAAACATTTAAAATAATGTTTCTAAGCAATTCAATGTATCTGCAGTAAATCTGTTTTTTAAATTTCCAATAGTTTTCTTTTTCTCACTTTCTCCTGAAATGGCGCAGAAAATGAGCAAGTCTTGTGGCGTTTGTGGGACTGCATTACAATTACCACTACAGTTTGGCTAAAAGTATCATTGTTTTGGGCATTAAATGCAACAAGCAGGATAAATTCACATACAGAATGTCTGTTTTCAAAATTTGATTTTTGACCCTTTTTGAGCAACAGCCGCGCGGCTTAAGAAAAATGGCAAAATACGGCCATATTTTTTTCTCGAGGAAACAACCAAACAACAATTTTCCTGCATTTCAAATGCATCCTAAAGCACTGCAAATGCATCAGAAACGGTCTAGTTGTTTTTGAAACCCTAACCCTAACACTAGGTTGGGCAATTTGGGAACTCAAATACTGTATCAAAAACATGTCTACAAATACAGCGTTCGAAAAGTCACCCAAATCGCTCCCAACTAGTCAGAAACATTTAAAATAATGTTTCTAAGCAATTCAATGTATCTGCAGTGAATCTGTTGTTTAAATTTCCAATATTTTTCTTTTTCTCACTTTCTCCTGAAATGCGCAGAAAATGAGCAAGTGTTGTGGCGTTTGTGGGACTGCATTACAATTACCACTACAGTGTGGCTAAAAGTATCATTGTTTTGGGCATTAAATGCAACAAGCAGGATAAATTCACATACAGAATGTGTGTTTTTAAACTTTTGATTTTTGACCCTTTTTGAGCGACAGCCGCGCGGCTTAAGAAAAATGGCAAAATACGG
Organism: Atractosteus spatula; assembly: GCF_055471065.1. Classification (NCBI taxonomy): domain Eukaryota; kingdom Metazoa; phylum Chordata; class Actinopteri; order Semionotiformes; family Lepisosteidae; genus Atractosteus; species Atractosteus spatula. Next base: position 30,233,728 of record NC_142718.1, read on the forward strand.
CCATATTTTTTTCTCGAGGAAACAACCAAACAACAATTTTCCTGCATTTCAAATGCATCCTAAAGCACAGCAAATGCATCAGAAACGGTCTAGTTCTTATTGAAGCCCTAACCCTAACCCTAGGTCGGGCACTTTGGGAACTCAAATACTGTATCAAAAACATGTCTACAAATACAGCGTTCGAAAAGTCACCCAAATCGCTCCCAACTAGTCAGAAACATTTAAATTAATGTTTCTAAGCAATTCAATGTATCTGCAGTGAATCTGTTGTTTAAATTTCCAATATTTTTCTTTTTCTCACTTTCTCCTGAAATGGCGCAGAAAATGAGCAAGTCTTGTGGCTATTGTGGGACTGCATTACAATTACCTCTACAGTGTGGCTAAAAGTATCATTGTTTTGGGCATTAAATGCAACAAGCAGGATAAATTCACATACAGAATGTGTGGTTTCAAACTTTTGATTTTTGACCCTTTTTGAGCGACAGCCGCGCGGCTTAAGAAAAATGGCAAAATGCGGCCATATTTTTTTCTCGAGGAAACAACCAAACAACAATTTTCCTGCATTTCAAATGCATCCTAAAGCACAGCAAATGCATCAGAAACGGTCTAGTTCTTATTGGAACCCTAACCCTAACCCTAGGTCGGGCACTTTGGGAACTCAAATACTGTATCAAAAACATGTCTACAAATACAGCGTTCGAAAAGTCACCCAAATCGCTCCCAACTAGTCAGAAACATTTAAAATAATGTTTCTAAGCAATTCAATGTATCTGCAGTGAATCTGTTGTTTAAATTTCCAATATTTTTCTTTTTCTCACTTTCTCCTGAAATGGCGCAGAAAATGAGCAAGTCTTGTGGCGTTTGTGGGACTGCATTACAATTACCACTACAGTGTGGCTAAAAGTATCATTGTTTTGGGCATTAAATGCAACAAGCAGGATAAATTCACATACAGAATGTGTGGTTTCAAACTTTTGATTTTTGACCCTTTTTGAGCGACAGCCGCGCGGCTTAAGAAAAATGGCAAAATACGGCCATATTTTTTTCTCGAGGAAACAACCAAACAACAATTTTCCTGCATTTCAAATGCATCCTAAAGCACAGCAAATGCATCAGAAACAGTCTAGTTCTTATTGAAACCCTAACCCTAGGTCGGGCACTTTGGGAACTCAAATACTATATCAAAAACATGTCTACAAATACAGCGTTCGAAAAGTCACCCAAATCGCTCCCAACTAGTCAGAAACATTTAAATTAATGTTTCTAAGCAATTCAATGTATCTGCAGTGAATCTGTTGTTTAAATTTCCAATATTTTTCTTTTTCTCACTTTCTCCTGAAATGGCGCAGAAAATGAGCAAGTCTTGTGGCGTTTGTGGGACTGCATTACAATTACCACTACAGTGCGGCTAAAAGTATAATTGTTTTGGGCATTAAATGCAACAAGCAGGATAAATTCACATACAGAATGTGTGTTTTCAAACTTTTGATTTTTGACCCTTTTTGAGCGACAGCCGCGCGGCTAAAGAAAAATGGCAAAATACGGCCATATTTTTTTCTCGAGGAAACAACCAAACAACAATTTTACTGCATTTCAAATGCATCCTAAAGCACAGCAAATGCATCAGAAACGGTCTAGTTCTTATTGAAACCCTAACCCTAACCCTAGGTCGGGCACTTTGGGAACTCAAATACTGTATCAAAAACATGTCTACAAATACAGCGTTCGAAAAGTCACCCAAATCGCTCCCAACTAGTCAGAAACATTTAAATTAATTTTTCTAAGCAATTCAATGTATCTGCAGTGAATCTGTTGTTTAAATTTCCAATATTTTTCTTTTTCTCACTTTCTCCTGAAATGGCGCAGAAAATGAGCAAGTCTTGTGGCGTTTGTGGGACTGCATTACAATTACCACTACAGTGTGGCTAAAAGTATCATTGTTTTGGGCATTAAATGCAACAAGCAGGATAAATTCACATACAGAATGTGTGTTTTCAAACTTTTGATTTTTGACCCTTTTTGAGCGACAGCCGCGCGGCTTAAGAAAAATGGCAAAATACGGCCATATTTTTTTCTCGAGGAAACAACCAAACAACAATTTTCCTGCATTTCAAATGCATCCTAAAGCACAGCAAATGCATCAGAAACGGTCTAGTTCTTATTGAAGCCCTAACCGTAACCCTAGGTCGGGCACTTTGGGAACTCAAATACTGTATCAAAAACATGTCTACAAATACAGCGTTCGAAAAGTCACCCAAATCGCTCCCAACTAGTCAGAAACATTTAAATTAATGTTTCTAAGCAATTCAATGTATCTGCAGTGAATCTGTTGTTTAAATTTCCAATATTTTTCTTTTTCTCACTTTCTCCTGAAATGGCGCAGAAAATGAGCAAGTCTTGTGGCTATTGTGGGACTGCATTACAATTACCTCTACAGTGTGGCTAAAAGTATCATTGTTTTGGGCATTAAATGCAACAAGCAGGATAAATTCACATACAGAATGTGTGGTTTCAAACTTTTGATTTTTGACCCTTTTTGAGCGACAGCCGCGCGGCTTAAGAAAAATGGCAAAATGCGGCCATATTTTTTTCTCGAGGAAACAACCAAACAACAATTTTCCTGCATTTCAAATGCATCCTAAAGCACAGCAAATGCATCAGAAACGGTCTAGTTCTTATTGGAACCCTAACCCTAACCCTAGGTCGGGCACTTTGGGAACTCAAATACTGTATCAAAAACATGTCTACAAATACAGCGTTCGAAAAGTCACCCAAATCGCTCCCAACTAGTCAGAAACATTTAAAATAATGTTTCTAAGCAATTCAATGTATCTGCAGTGAATCTGTTGTTTAAATTTCCAATATTTTTCTTTTTCTCACTTTCTCCTGAAATGGCGCAGAAAATGAGCAAGTCTTGTGGCGTTTGTGGGACTGCATTACAATTACCACTACAGTGTGGCTAAAAGTATCATTGTTTTGGGCATTAAATGCAACAAGCAGGATAAATTCACATACAGAATGTGTGGTTTCAAACTTTTGATTTTTGACCCTTTTTGAGCGACAGCCGCGCGGCTTAAGAAAAATGGCAAAATACGGCCATATTTTTTTCTCGAGGAAACAACCAAACAACAATTTTCCTGCATTTCAAATGCATCCTAAAGCACAGCAAATGCATCAGAAACAGTCTAGTTCTTATTGAAACCCTAACCCTAGGTCGGGAACTTTGGGAACTCAAATACTATATCAAAAACATGTCTACAAATACAGCGTTCGAAAAGTCACCCAAATCGCTCCCAACTAGTCAGAAACATTTAAATTAATGTTTCTAAGCAATTCAATGTATCTGCAGTGAATCTGTTGTTTAAATTTCCAATATTTTTCTTTTTCTCACTTTCTCCTGAAATGGCGCAGAAAATGAGCAAGTCTTGTGGCGTTTGTGGGACTGCATTACAATTACCACTACAGTGCGGCTAAAAGTATAATTGTTTTGGGCATTAAATGCAACAAGCAGGATAAATTCACATACAGAATGTGTGTTTTCAAACTTTTGATTTTTGACCCTTTTTGAGCGACAGCCGCGCGGCTAAAGAAAAATGGCAAAATACGGCCATATTTTTTTCTCGAGGAAACAACCAAACAACAATTTTACTGCATTTCAAATGCATCCTAAAGCACAGCAAATGCATCAGAAACGGTCTAGTTCTTATTGAAACCCTAACCCTAACCCTAGGTCGGGCACTTTGGGAACTCAAATACTGTATCAAAAACATGTCTACAAATACAGCGTTCGAAAAGTCACCCAAATCGCTCCCAACTAGTCAGAAACATTTAAATTAATTTTTCTAAGCAATTCAATGTATCTGCAGTGAATCTGTTGTTTAAATTTCCAATATTTTTCTTTTTCTCACTTTCTCCTGAAATGGCGCAGAAAATGAGCAAGTCTTGTGGCGTTTGTGGGACTGCATTACAATTACCACTACAGTGTGGCTAAAAGTATCATTGTTTTGGGCATTAAATGCAACAAGCAGGATAAATTCACATACAGAATGTGTGTTTTCAAACTTTTGATTTTTGACCCTTTTTGAGCGACAGCCGCGCGGCTTAAGAAAAATGGCAAAATACGGCCATATTTTTTTCTCGAGGAAACAACCAAACAACAATTTTCCTGCATTTCAAATGCATCCTAAAGCACAGCAAATGCATCAGAAACGGTCTAGTTCTTATTGAAGCCCTAACCGTAACCCTAGGTCGGGCACTTTGGGAACTCAAATACTGTATCAAAAACATGTCTACAAATACAGCGTTCGAAAAGTCACCCAAATCGCTCCCAACTAGTCAGAAACATTTAAAATAATGTTTCTAAGCAATTCAATGTATCTGCAGTGAATCTGTTGTTTAAATTTCCAATATTTTTCTTTTTCTCACTTTCTCCTGAAATGGCGCAGAAAATGAGCAAGTCTTGTGGCGTTTGTGGGACTGCATTACAATTACCACTACAGTGCGGCTAAAAGTACAATTGTTTTGGGCATTAAATGCAACAAGCAGGATAAATTCACATACAGAATGTGTGTTTTCAAACTTTTGATTTTTGACCCTTTTTGAGCGACAGCCGCGCGGCTTAAGAAAAATGGCAAAATACGGCCATATTTTTTTCTCGAGGAAACAACCAAACAACAATTTTCCTGCATTTCAAATGCATCCTAAAGCACAGCAAATGCATCAGAAACGGTCTAGTTCTTATTGAAACCCTAACCCTAACCCTAGGTCTGGCACTTTGGGAACTCAAATACTGTATCAAAAACATGTCTACAAATACAGCGTTCGAAAAGTCTCCCAAATCGCTCCGAACTAGTCAGAAACATTTAAAATAATGTTTCTTAGCAATTCAATGTATCTGCAGTGAATCTGTTGTTTAAATTTCCAATAGTTTTCTTTTTCTCACTTTCTCCTGAAATGGCGCAGGAAATGAGCAAGTCTTGTGGCGTTTGTGGGACTGCATTACAATTACCACTACAGTGTGGCTAAAAGTATCATTGTTTTGGGCATTAAATGCAACAAGCAGGATAAATTCACATACAGAATGTGTGGTTTCAAACTTTTGATTTTTGACCCTTTTTGAGCGACAGCCGCGCGGCTTAAGAAAAATGGCAAAATACGGCCATATTTTTTTCTCGAGGAAACAACCAAACAACAATTTTCCTGCATTTCAAATGCATCCTAAAGCACAGCAAATGCATCAGAAACGGTCTAGTTCTTATTGGAACCCTAACCCTAACCCTAGGTCGGGCACTTTGGGAACTCAAATACTGTATCAAAAACATGTCTACAAATACAGCGTTCGAAAAGTCACCCAAATCGCTCCCAACTAGTCAGAAACATTTAAAATAATGTTTCTAAGCAATTCAATGTATCTGCAGTGAATCTGTTGTTTAAATTTCCAATATTTTTCTTTTTCTCACTTTCTCCTGAAATGGCGCAGAAAATGAGCAAGTCTTGTGGCGTTTGTGGGACTGCATTACAATTACCACTACAGTGTGGCTAAAAGTATCATTGTTTAGGGCATTAAATGCAACAAGCAGGATAAATTCACATACAGAATGTGTTATCAAACTTTTGATTTTTGACCCTTTTTGAGCGACAGCCGCGCGGCTTAAGAAAAATGGCAAAATACGGCCATATTTTTTTCTCGAGGAAACAACCAAACAACAATTTTCCTGCATTTCAAATGCATCCTAAAGCACAGCAAATGCATCAGAAACGGTCTAGTTCTTATTGGAACCCTAACCCTAACCCTAGGTCGGGCACTTTGGGAACTCAAATACTGTATCAAAAACATGTCTACAAATACAGCGTTCGAAAAGTCTCCCAAATCGCTCCGAACTAGTCAGAAACATTTAAAATAATGTTTCTAAGCAATTCAATGTATCTGCAGTAAATCTGTTGTTTAAATTTCCAATAGTTTTCTTTTTCTCACTTTCTCCTGAAATGGCGCAGGAAATGAGCAAGTCTTGTGGCGTTTGTGGGACTGCATTACAATTACCACTACAGTGTGGCTAAAAGTATCATTGTTTTGGGCATTAAATGCAACAAGCAGGATAAATTCACATACAGAATGTCTGTTTTCAAAATTTGATTTTTGACCCTTTTTGAGCGACAGACGCGCGGCTTAAGAAAAATGGCAAAATACGGCCATATTTTTTTCTCGAGGAAACAACCAAACAACAGTTTTCCTGCATTTCAAATGCATCCTAAAGCACAGCAAATGCATCAGAAACGGTCTAGTTCTTATTGAAACCCTAACCCTAACCCTAAGTCGGGCACTTTGGGAACTCAAATACTGTATCAAAAACATGTCTACAAATACAGCGTTCGAAAAGCCACCCAAATCACTCCCAACTAGTCAGAAACATTTAAAATAGTGTTTCTAAGCAATTCAATGCATCTACAGTGAATCTGTTGTTTAAATTTCAAAAATTTTTCTTTTTCTCACTTTCTCCTGAAATGGCGTAGAAAATGAGCAAGTCTTGTGGCGTTTGTGGGACTGCATTACAATTACCACTACAGTGCGGCTAAAAGTATAATTGTTTTGGGCATTAAATGCAACAAGCAGGATAAATTCACATACAAAATGTGTGTTTTCAAACTTTTGATTTTTGACCCTTTTTGAGCGACAGCCGCGCGGCTAAAGAAAAATGGCAAAATACGTCCACATTTTTTTCTCGAGGAAACAACCAAACAATTTTCCTGCATTTCAAATGCATCCTAAAGCACAGCAAATGCATCAGAAACGGTCTAGTTCTTATTGAAACCCTAACCCTAACCCTAGGTCGGGCACTTTGGGAACTCAAATACTGTATCAAAAACATGTCTACAAATACAGCGTTCGAAAAGTCACCCAAATCGCTCCCAACTAGTCAGAAACATTTAAATTAATGTTTCTAAGCAATTCAATGTATCTGCAGTGAATCTGTTGTTTAAATTTCCAATAGTTTTCTTTTTCTCACTTTCTCCTGAAATGGCGCAGAAAATGAGCAAGTCTTGTGGCGTTTGTGGGACTGCATTACAATTACCACTACAGTGCGGCTAAAAGTATAATTGTTTTGGGCATTAAATGCAACAAGCAGGATAAATTCACATACAGAATGTGTGTTTTCAAACTTTTGATTTTTGACCCTTTTTGAGCGACAGCCGCGCGGCTAAAGAAAAATGGCAAAATACGGCCATATTTTTTTCTCGAGGAAACAACCAAACAACAATTTTCCTGCATTTCAAATGCATCCTAAAGCACAGCAAATGCATCAGAAACGGTCTAGTTCTTATTGAAACCCTAACCCTAACCCTAGGTCGGGCACTTTGGGAACTCAAATACTGTATCAAAAACATGTCTACAAATACAGCGTTCGAAAAGTCACCCAAATCGCTCCCAACTAGTCAGAAACATTTAAATTAATGTTTCTAAGCAATTCAATGTATCTGCAGTGAATCTGTTGTTTAAATTTCCAATATTTTTCTTTTTCTCACTTTCTCCTGAAATGGCGCAGAAAATGAGCAAGTCTTGTGGCGTTTGTGGGACTGCATTACAATTACCACTACAGTGCGGCTAAAAGTACAATTGTTTTGGGCATTAAATGCAACAAGCAGGATAAATTCACATACAGAATGTGTGTTTTCAAACTTTTGATTTTTGACCCTTTTTGAGCGACAGCCGCGCGGCTTAAGAAAAATGGCAAAATACGGCCATATTTTTTTCTCGAGGAAACAACCAAACAACAATTTTCCTGCATTTCAAATGCATCCTAAAGCACAGCAAATGCATCAGAAACGGTCTAGTTCTTATTGAAACCCTAACCCTAACCCTAGGTCTGGCACTTTGGGAACTCAAATACTGTATCAAAAACATGTCTACAAATACAGCGTTCGAAAAGTCTCCCAAATCGCTCCGAACTAGTCAGAAACATTTAAAATAATGTTTCTAAGCAATTCAATGTATCTGCAGTAAATCTGTTTTTTAAATTTCCAATAGTTTTCTTTTTCTCACTTTCTCCTGAAATGGCGCAGGAAATGAGCAAGTCTTGTGGCGTTTGTGGGACTGCATTACAATTACCACTACAGTGTGGCTAAAAGTATCATTGTTTTGGGCATTAAATGCAACAAGCAGGATAAATTCACATACAGAATGTCTGTTTTCAAAATTTGATTTTTGACCCTTTTTGAGCGACAGACGCGCGGCTTAAGAAAAATGGCAATATACGGCCATATTTTTTTCTCGAGGAAACAACCAAACAACAATTTTCCTGCATTTCAAATGCATCCTAAAGCACAGCAAATGCATCAGAAATGGTCTAGTTCTTATTGAAACCCTAACCCTAACCCTAGGTCTGGCACTTTGGGAACTCAAATACTGTATTAAAAACATGTCTACAAATACAGCGTTCGAAAAGTCTCCCAAATCGCTCCGAACTAGTCAGAAACATTTAAAATAATGTTTCTAAGCAATTCAATGTATCTGCAGTAAATCTGTTGTTTAAATTTCCAATAGTTTTCTTTTTCTCACTTTCTCCTGAAATGGCGCAGGAAATGAGCAAGTCTTGTGGCGTTTGTGGGACTGCATTACAATTACCACTACAGTGCGGCTAAAAGTACAATTGTTTTGGGCATTAAATGCAACAAGCTGGATAAATTCACATACAGAATGTGTGTTTTCAAACTTTTGATTTTTGACCCTTTTTGAGCGACAGCCGCGCGGCTAAGGAAAAATGGCAAAATACGGCCATATTTTTTTCTCGAGGAAACAACCAAACAACAATTTTCCTGCATTTCAAATGCATCCTAAAGCACAGCAAATGCATCAGAAACGGTCTAGTTCTTATTGAAACCCTAACCCTAACCCTAGGTCGGGCACTTTGGGAACTCAAATACTGTATCAAAAACATGTCTACATATACAGCGTTCGAAAAGTCACCCAAATCGCTCCCAACTAGTCAGAAACATTTAAATTAATGTTTCTAAGCAATTCAATGTATCTGCAGTGAATCTGTTGTTTAAATTTCCAATATTTTTCTTTTTCTCACTTTCTCCTGAAATGGCGCAGAAAATGAGCAAGTCTTGTGGCGTTTGTGGGACTGCATTACAATTACCACTACAGTGTGGCTAAAAGTATCATTGTTTTGGGCATTAAATGCAACAAGTAGGATAAATTCACATACAGAATGTGTGTTTTCAAACTTTTGATTTTTGACCCTTTTTGAGCGACAGCCGCGCGGCTTAAGAAAAATGGCAAAATACGGCCATATTTTTTTCTCGAGGAAACAACCAAACAACAATTTTCCTGCATTTCAAATGCATCCTAAAGCACAGCAAATGCATCAGAAACGGTCTAGTTCTTATTGAAACCCTAACCCTAACCCTAGGTCTGGCACTTTGGGAACTCAAATACTGTATCAAAAACATGTCTACAAATACAGCGTTCGAAAAGTCTCCCAAATCGCTCCGAACTAGTCAGAAACATTTAAAATAATGTTTCTAAGCAATTCAATGTATCTGCAGTAAATCTGTTGTTTAAATTTCCAATAGTTTTCTTTTTCTCACTTTCTCCTGAAATGGCGCAGGAAATGAGCAAGTCTTGTGGCGTTTGTGGGACTGCATTACAATTACCACTACAGTGTGGCTAAAAGTATCATTGTTTTGGGCATTAAATGCAACAAGCAGGATAAATTCACATACAGAATGTGTGTTTTCAAACTTTTGATTTTTGACCCTTTTTGAGCGACAGCCGCGCGGCTTAAGAAAAATGGCAAAATACGGCCATATTTTTTTCTCGAGGAAACAACCAAACAACAATTTTCCTGCATTTCAAATGCATCCTAAAGCACAGCAAATGCATCAGAAACGGTCTAGTTCTTATTGAAACCCTAACCCTAACCCTAGGTCTGGCACTTTGGGAACTCAAATACTGTATCAAAAACATGTCTACAAATACAGCGTTCGAAAAGTCTCCCAAATCGCTCCGAACTAGTCAGAAACATTTAAAATAATGTTTCTAAGCAATTCAATGTATCTGCAGTAAATCTGTTGTTTAAATTTCCAATAGTTTTCTTTTTCTCACTTTCTCCTGAAATGGCGCAGGAAATGAGCAAGTCTTGTGGCGTTTGTGGGACTGCATTACAATTACCACTACAGTGTGGCTAAAAGTATCATTGTTTTGGGCATTAAATGCAACAAGCAGGATAAATTCACATACAGAATGTCTGTTTTCAAAATTTGATTTTTGACCCTTTTTGAGCGACAGACGCGCGGCTTAAGAAAAATGGCAAAATACGGCCATATTTTTTTCTCGAGGAAACAACCAAACAACAATTTTCCTGCATTTCAAATGCATCCTAAAGCACAGCAAATGCATCAGAAACGGTCTAGTTCTTATTGAAACCCTAACCCTAACCCTAGGTCTGGCACTTTGGGAACTCAAATACTGTATCAAAAACATGTCTACAAATACAGCGTTCGAAAAGTCTCCCAAATCGCTCCGAACTAGTCAGAAACATTTAAAATAATGTTTCTAAGCAATTCAATGTATCTGCAGTGAATCTGTTGTTTAAATTTCCAATATTTTTCTTTTTCTCACTTTCTCCTGAAATGGCGTAGAAAATGAGCAAGTCTTGTGGCGTTTGTGGGACTGCATTACAATTACCACTACAGTGCGGCTAAAAGTATAATTGTTTTGGGCATTAAATGCAACAAGCAGGATAAATTCACATACAAAATGTGTGTTTTCAAACTTTTGATTTTTGACCCTTTTTGAGCGACAGCCGCGCGGCTAAAGAAAAATGGCAAAATACGTCCACATTTTTTTCTCGAGGAAACAACCAAACAATTTTCCTGCATTTCAAATGCATCCTAAAGCACAGCAAATGCATCAGAAACGGTCTAGTTCTTATTGAAACCCTAACCCTAACCCTAGGTCGGGCACTTTGGGAACTCAAATACTGTATCAAAAACATGTCTACAAATACAGCGTTCGAAAAGTCACCCAAATCGCTCCCAACTAGTCAGAAACATTTAAATTAATGTTTCTAAGCAATTCAATGTATCTGCAGTGAATCTGTTGTTTAAATTTCCAATAGTTTTCTTTTTCTCACTTTCTCCTGAAATGGCGCAGAAAATGAGCAAGTCTTGTGGCGTTTGTGGGACTGCATTACAATTACCACTACAGTGCGGCTAAAAGTATAATTGTTTTGGGCATTAAATGCAACAAGCAGGATAAATTCACATACAGAATGTGTGTTTTCAAACTTTTGATTTTTGACCCTTTTTGAGCGACAGCCGCGCGGCTAAAGAAAAATGGCAAAATACGGCCATATTTTTTTCTCGAGGAAACAACCAAACAACAATTTTCCTGCATTTCAAATGCATCCTAAAGCACAGCAAATGCATCAGAAACGGTCTAGTTCTTATTGAAACCCTAACCCTAACCCTAGGTCGGGCACTTTGGGAACTCAAATACTGTATCAAAAACATGTCTACAAATACAGCGTTCGAAAAGTCACCCAAATCGCTCCCAACTAGTCAGAAACATTTAAATTAATGTTTCTAAGCAATTCAATGTATCTGCAGTGAATCTGTTGTTTAAATTTCCAATATTTTTCTTTTTCTCACTTTCTCCTGAAATGGCGCAGAAAATGAGCAAGTCTTGTGGCGTTTGTGGGACTGCATTACAATTACCACTACAGTGCGGCTAAAAGTACAATTGTTTTGGGCATTAAATGCAACAAGCAGGATAAATTCACATACAGAATGTGTGTTTTCAAACTTTTGATTTTTGACCCTTTTTGAGCGACAGCCGCGCGGCTTAAGAAAAATGGCAAAATACGGCCATATTTTTTTCTCGAGGAAACAACCAAACAACAATTTTCCTGCATTTCAAATGCATCCTAAAGCACAGCAAATGCATCAGAAACGGTCTAGTTCTTATTGAAACCCTAACCCTAACCCTAGGTCTGGCACTTTGGGAACTCAAATACTGTATCAAAAACATGTCTACAAATACAGCGTTCGAAAAGTCTCCCAAATCGCTCCGAACTAGTCAGAAACATTTAAAATAATGTTTCTAAGCAATTCAATGTATCTGCAGTAAATCTGTTTTTTAAATTTCCAATAGTTTTCTTTTTCTCACTTTCTCCTGAAATGGCGCAGGAAATGAGCAAGTCTTGTGGCGTTTGTGGGACTGCATTACAATTACCACTACAGTGTGGCTAAAAGTATCATTGTTTTGGGCATTAAATGCAACAAGCAGGATAAATTCACATACAGAATGTCTGTTTTCAAAATTTGATTTTTGACCCTTTTTGAGCGACAGACGCGCGGCTTAAGAAAAATGGCAATATACGGCCATATTTTTTTCTCGAGGAAACAACCAAACAACAATTTTCCTGCATTTCAAATGCATCCTAAAGCACAGCAAATGCATCAGAAATGGTCTAGTTCTTATTGAAACCCTAACCCTAACCCTAGGTCTGGCACTTTGGGAACTCAAATACTGTATTAAAAACATGTCTACAAATACAGCGTTCGAAAAGTCTCCCAAATCGCTCCGAACTAGTCAGAAACATTTAAAATAATGTTTCTAAGCAATTCAATGTATCTGCAGTAAATCTGTTGTTTAAATTTCCAATAGTTTTCTTTTTCTCACTTTCTCCTGAAATGGCGCAGGAAATGAGCAAGTCTTGTGGCGTTTGTGGGACTGCATTACAATTACCACTACAGTGCGGCTAAAAGTACAATTGTTTTGGGCATTAAATGCAACAAGCTGGATAAATTCACATACAGAATGTGTGTTTTCAAACTTTTGATTTTTGACCCTTTTTGAGCGACAGCCGCGCGGCTAAGGAAAAATGGCAAAATACGGCCATATTTTTTTCTCGAGGAAACAACCAAACAACAATTTTCCTGCATTTCAAATGCATCCTAAAGCACAGCAAATGCATCAGAAACGGTCTAGTTCTTATTGAAACCCTAACCCTAACCCTAGGTCGGGCACTTTGGGAACTCAAATACTGTATCAAAAACATGTCTACATATACAGCGTTCGAAAAGTCACCCAAATCGCTCCCAACTAGTCAGAAACATTTAAATTAATGTTTCTAAGCAATTCAATGTATCTGCAGTGAATCTGTTGTTTAAATTTCCAATATTTTTCTTTTTCTCACTTTCTCCTGAAATGGCGCAGAAAATGAGCAAGTCTTGTGGCGTTTGTGGGACTGCATTACAATTACCACTACAGTGTGGCTAAAAGTATCATTGTTTTGGGCATTAAATGCAACAAGCAGGATAAATTCACATACAGAATGTGTGTTTTCAAACTTTTGATTTTTGACCCTTTTTGAGCGACAGCCGCGCGGCTTAAGAAAAATGGCAAAATACGGCCATATTTTTTTCTCGAGGAAACAACCAAACAACAATTTTCCTGCATTTCAAATGCATCCTAAAGCACAGCAAATGCATCAGAAACGGTCTAGTTCTTATTGAAACCCTAACCCTAACCCTAGGTCTGGCACTTTGGGAACTCAAATACTGTATCAAAAACATGTCTACAAATACAGCGTTCGAAAAGTCTCCCAAATCGCTCCGAACTAGTCAGAAACATTTAAAATAATGTTTCTAAGCAATTCAATGTATCTGCAGTAAATCTGTTGTTTAAATTTCCAATAGTTTTCTTTTTCTCACTTTCTCCTGAAATGGCGCAGGAAATGAGCAAGTCTTGTGGCGTTTGTGGGACTGCATTACAATTACCACTACAGTGTGGCTAAAAGTATCATTGTTTTGGGCATTAAATGCAACAAGCAGGATAAATTCACATACAGAATGTGTGTTTTCAAACTTTTGATTTTTGACCCTTTTTGAGCGACAGCCGCGCGGCTTAAGAAAAATGGCAAAATACGGCCATATTTTTTTCTCGAGGAAACAACCAAACAACAATTTTCCTGCATTTCAAATGCATCCTAAAGCACAGCAAATGCATCAGAAACGGTCTAGTTCTTATTGAAACCCTAACCCTAACCCTAGGTCTGGCACTTTGGGAACTCAAATACTGTATCAAAAACATGTCTACAAATACAGCGTTCGAAAAGTCTCCCAAATCGCTCCGAACTAGTCAGAAACATTTAAAATAATGTTTCTAAGCAATTCAATGTATCTGCAGTAAATCTGTTGTTTAAATTTCCAATAGTTTTCTTTTTCTCACTTTCTCCTGAAATGGCGCAGGAAATGAGCAAGTCTTGTGGCGTTTGTGGGACTGCATTACAATTACCACTACAGTGTGGCTAAAAGTATCATTGTTTTGGGCATTAAATGCAACAAGCAGGATAAATTCACATACAGAATGTCTGTTTTCAAAATTTGATTTTTGACCCTTTTTGAGCGACAGACGCGCGGCTTAAGAAAAATGGCAAAATACGGCCATATTTTTTTCTCGAGGAAACAACCAAACAACAATTTTCCTGCATTTCAAATGCATCCTAAAGCACAGCAAATGCATCAGAAACGGTCTAGTTCTTATTGAAACCCTAACCCTAACCCTAGGTCTGGCACTTTGGGAACTCAAATACTGTATCAAAAACATGTCTACAAATACAGCGTTCGAAAAGTCTCCCAAATCGCTCCGAACTAGTCAGAAACATTTAAAATAATGTTTCTAAGCAATTCAATGTATCTGCAGTGAATCTGTTGTTTAAATTTCCAATATTTTTCTTTTTCTCACTTTCTCCTGAAATGGCGCAGAAAATGAGCAAGTCTTGTGGCGTTTGTGGGACTGCATTACAATTACCACTACAGTGTGGCTAAAAGTATCATTGTTTAGGGCATTAAATGCAACAAGCAGGATAAATTCACATACAGAATGTGTTATCAAACTTTTGATTTTTGACCCTTTTTGAGCGACAGCCGCGCGGCTTAAGAAAAATGGCAAAATACGGCCATATTTTTTTCTCGAGGAAACAACCAAACAACAATTTTCCTGCATTTCAAATGCATCCTAAAGCACAGCAAATGCATCAGAAACGGTCTAGTTCTTATTGGAACCCTAACCCTAACCCTAGGTCGGGCACTTTGGGAACTCAAATACTGTATCAAAAACATGTCTACAAATACAGCGTTCGAAAAGTCACCCAAATCGCTCCCAACTAGTCAGAAACATTTAAAATAATGTTTCTAAGCAATTCAATGTATCTGCAGTGAATCTGTTGTTTAAATTTCCAATATTTTTCTTTTTCTCACTTTCTCCTGAAATGGCGCAGAAAATGAGCAAGTCTTGTGGCGTTTGTGGGACTGCATTACAATTACCACTACAGTGTGGCTAAAAGTATCATTGTTTTGGGCATTAAATGCAACAAGCAGGATAAATTCACATACAGAATGTGTGGTTTCAAACTTTTGATTTTTGACCCTTTTTGAGCGACAGCCGCGCGGCTTAAGAAAAATGGCAAAATACGGCCATATTTTTTTCTCGAGGAAACAACCAAACAACAATTTTCCTGCATTTCAAATGCATCCTAAAGCACAGCAAATGCATCAGAAACAGTCTAGTTCTTATTGAAACCCTAACCCTAGGTCGGGCACTTTGGGAACTCAAATACTATATCAAAAACATGTCTACAAATACAGCGTTCGAAAAGTCACCCAAATCGCTCCCAACTAGTCAGAAACATTTAAATTAATGTTTCTAAGCAATTCAATGTATCTGCAGTGAATCTGTTGTTTAAATTTCCAATATTTTTCTTTTTCTCACTTTCTCCTGAAATGGCGCAGAAAATGAGCAAGTCTTGTGGCGTTTGTGGGACTGCATTACAATTACCACTACAGTGCGGCTAAAAGTATAATTGTTTTGGGCATTAAATGCAACAAGCAGGATAAATTCACATACAGAATGTGTGTTTTCAAACTTTTGATTTTTGACCCTTTTTGAGCGACAGCCGCGCGGCTAAAGAAAAATGGCAAAATACGGCCATATTTTTTTCTCGATGAAACAACCAAACAACAATTTTCCTGCATTTCAAATGCATCCTAAAGCACAGCAAATGCATCAGAAACGGTCTAGTTCTTATTGAAACCCTAACCCTAACCCTAGGTCGGGCACTTTGGGAACTCAAATACTGTATCAAAAACATGTCTACAAATACAGCGTTCGAAAAGTCACCCAAATCGCTCCCAACTAGTCAGAAACATTTAAATTAATATTTCTAAGCAATTCAATGTATCTGCAGTGAATCTGTTGTTTAAATTTCCAATATTTTTCTTTTTCTCACTTTCTCCTGAAATGGCGCAGAAAATGAGCAAGTCTTGTGGCGTTTGTGGGACTGCATTACAATTACCACTACAGTGTGGCTAAAAGTATCATTGTTTTGGGCATTAAATGCAACAAGCAGGATAAATTCACATACAGAATGTGTGTTTTCAAACTTTTGATTTTTGACCCTTTTTGAGCGACAGCCGCACGGCTTAAGAAAAATGGCAAAATACGGCCATATTTTTTTCTCGAGGAAACAACCAAACAACAATTTTCCTGCATTTCAAATGCATCCTAAAGCACAGCAAATGCATCAGAAACGGTCTAGTTCTTATTGAAGCCCTAACCGTAACCCTAGGTCGGGCACTTTGGGAACTCAAATACTGTATCAAAAACATGTCTACAAATACAGCGTTCGAAAAGTCACCCAAATCGCTCCCAACTAGTCAGAAACATTTAAAATAATGTTTCTAAGCAATTCAATGTATCTGCAGTGAATCTGTTGTTTAAATTTCCAATATTTTTCTTTTTCTCACTTTCTCCTGAAATGGCGCAGAAAATGAGCAAGTCTTGTGGCGTTTGTGGGACTGCATTACAATTACCACTACAGTGCGGCTAAAAGTACAATTGTTTTGGGCATTAAATGCAACAAGCAGGATAAATTCACATACAGAATGTGTGTTTTCAAACTTTTGATTTTTGACCCTTTTTGAGCGACAGCCGCGCGGCTTAAGAAAAATGGCAAAATACGGCCATATTTTTTTCTCGAGGAAACAACCAAACAACAATTTTCCTGCATTTCAAATGCATCCTAAAGCACAGCAAATGCATCAGAAACGGTCTAGTTCTTATTGAAACCCTAACCCTAACCCTAGGTCTGGCACTTTGGGAACTCAAATACTGTATCAAAAACATGTCTACAAATACAGCGTTCGAAAAGTCTCCCAAATCGCTCCGAACTAGTCAGAAACATTTAAAATAATGTTTCTAAGCAATTCAATGTATCTGCAGTAAATCTGTTTTTTAAATTTCCAATAGTTTTCTTTTTCTCACTTTCTCCTGAAATGGCGCAGGAAATGAGCAAGTCTTGTGGCGTTTGTGGGACTGCATTACAATTACCACTACAGTGTGGCTAAAAGTATCATTGTTTTGGGCATTAAATGCAACAAGCAGGATAAATTCACATACAGAATGTCTGTTTTCAAAATTTGATTTTTGACCCTTTTTGAGCGACAGACGCGCGGCTTAAGAAAAATGGCAATATACGGCCATATTTTTTTCTCGAGGAAACAACCAAACAACAATTTTCCTGCATTTCAAATGCATCCTAAAGCACAGCAAATGCATCAGAAATGGTCTAGTTCTTATTGAAACCCTAACCCTAACCCTAGGTCTGGCACTTTGGGAACTCAAATACTGTATTAAAAACATGTCTACAAATACAGCGTTCGAAAAGTCTCCCAAATCGCTCCGAACTAGTCAGAAACATTTAAAATAATGTTTCTAAGCAATTCAATGTATCTGCAGTAAATCTGTTGTTTAAATTTCCAATAGTTTTCTTTTTCTCACTTTCTCCTGAAATGGCGCAGGAAATGAGCAAGTCTTGTGGCGTTTGTGGGACTGCATTACAATTACCACTACAGTGCGGCTAAAAGTACAATTGTTTTGGGCATTAAATGCAACAAGCAGGATAAATTCACATACAGAATGTGTGTTTTCAAACTTTTGATTTTTGACCCTTTTTGAGCGACAGCCGCGCGGCTAAGGAAAAATGGCAAAATACGGCCATATTTTTTTCTCGAGGAAACAACCAAACAACAATTTTCCTGCATTTCAAATGCATCCTAAAGCACAGCAAATGCATCAGAAACGGTCTAGTTCTTATTGAAACCCTAACCCTAACCCTAGGTCGGGCACTTTGGGAACTCAAATACTGTATCAAAAACATGTCTACATATACAGCGTTCGAAAAGTCACCCAAATCGCTCCCAACTAGTCAGAAACATTTAAATTAATGTTTCTAAGCAATTCAATGTATCTGCAGTAAATCTGTTGTTTAAATTTCCAATAGTTTTCTTTTTCTCACTTTCTCCTGAAATGGCGCAGGAAATGAGCAAGTCTTGTGGCGTTTGTGGGACTGCATTACAATTACCACTACAGTGCGGCTAAAAGTACAATTGTTTTGGGCATTAAATGCAACAAGCAGGATAAATTCACATACAGAATGTGTGTTTTCAAACTTTTGATTTTTGACCCTTTTTGAGCGACAGCCGCGCGGCTTAAGAAAAATGGCAAAATACGGCCATATTTTTTTCTCGAGGAAACAACCAAACAACAATTTTCCTGCATTTCAAATGCATCCTAAAGCACAGCAAATGCATCAGAAACGGTCTAGTTCTTATTGGAACCCTAACCCTAACCCTAGGTCGGGCACTTTGGGAACTCAAATACTGTATCAAAAACATGTCTACAAATACAGCGTTCGAAAAGTCACCCAAATCGCTCCCAACTAGTCAGAAACATTTAAAATAATGTTTCTAAGCAATTCAATGTATCTGCAGTGAATCTGTTGTTTAAATTTCCAATATTTTTCTTTTTCTCACTTTCTCCTGAAATGGCGCAGAAAATGAGCAAGTCTTGTGGCGTTTGTGGGACTGCATTACAATTACCACTACAGTGTGGCTAAAAGTATCATTGTTTTGGGCATTAAATGCAACAAGCAGGATAAATTCACATACAGAATGTGTGGTTTCAAACTTTTGATTTTTGACCCTTTTTGAGCGACAGCCGCGCGGCTTAAGAAAAATGGCAAAATACGGCCATATTTTTTTCTCGAGGAAACAACCAAACAACAATTTTCCTGCATTTCAAATGCATCCTAAAGCACAGCAAATGCATCAGAAACAGTCTAGTTCTTATTGAAACCCTAACCCTAGGTCGGGCACTTTGGGAACTCAAATACTATATCAAAAACATGTCTACAAATACAGCGTTCGAAAAGTCACCCAAATCGCTCCCAACTAGTCAGAAACATTTAAATTAATGTTTCTAAGCAATTCAATGTATCTGCAGTGAATCTGTTGTTTAAATTTCCAATATTTTTCTTTTTCTCACTTTCTCCTGAAATGGCGCAGAAAATGAGCAAGTCTTGTGGCGTTTGTGGGACTGCATTACAATTACCACTACAGTGCGGCTAAAAGTATAATTGTTTTGGGCATTAAATGCAACAAGCAGGATAAATTCACATACAGAATGTGTGTTTTCAAACTTTTGATTTTTGACCCTTTTTGAGCGACAGCCGCGCGGCTTAAGAAAAATGGCAAAATACGGCCATATTTTTTTCTCGAGGAAACAACCAAACAACAATTTTCCTGCATTTCAAATGCATCCTAAAGCACAGCAAATGCATCAGAAACGGTCTAGTTCTTATTGAAGCCCTAACCGTAACCCTAGGTCGGGCACTTTGGGAACTCAAATACTGTATCAAAAACATGTCTACAAATACAGCGTTCGAAAAGTCACCCAAATCGCTCCCAACTAGTCAGAAACATTTAAAATAATGTTTCTAAGCAATTCAATGTATCTGCAGTGAATCTGTTGTTTAAATTTCCAATATTTTTCTTTTTCTCACTTTCTCCTGAAATGGCGCAGAAAATGAGCAAGTCTTGTGGCGTTTGTGGGACTGCATTACAATTACCACTACAGTGCGGCTAAAAGTACAATTGTTTTGGGCATTAAATGCAACAAGCAGGATAAATTCACATACAGAATGTGTGTTTTCAAACTTTTGATTTTTGACCCTTTTTGAGCGACAGCCGCGCGGCTTAAGAAAAATGGCAAAATACGGCCATATTTTTTTCTCGAGGAAACAACCAAACAACAATTTTCCTGCATTTCAAATGCATCCTAAAGCACAGCAAATGCATCAGAAACGGTCTAGTTCTTATTGAAACCCTAACCCTAACCCTAGGTCTGGCACTTTGGGAACTCAAATACTGTATCAAAAACATGTCTACAAATACAGCGTTCGAAAAGTCTCCCAAATCGCTCCGAACTAGTCAGAAACATTTAAAATAATGTTTCTAAGCAATTCAATGTATCTGCAGTAAATCTGTTTTTTAAATTTCCAATAGTTTTCTTTTTCTCACTTTCTCCTGAAATGGCGCAGGAAATGAGCAAGTCTTGTGGCGTTTGTGGGACTGCATTACAATTACCACTACAGTGTGGCTAAAAGTATCATTGTTTTGGGCATTAAATGCAACAAGCAGGATAAATTCACATACAGAATGTCTGTTTTCAAAATTTGATTTTTGACCCTTTTTGAGCGACAGACGCGCGGCTTAAGAAAAATGGCAATATACGGCCATATTTTTTTCTCGAGGAAACAACCAAACAACAATTTTCCTGCATTTCAAATGCATCCTAAAGCACAGCAAATGCATCAGAAATGGTCTAGTTCTTATTGAAACCCTAACCCTAACCCTAGGTCTGGCACTTTGGGAACTCAAATACTGTATTAAAAACATGTCTACAAATACAGCGTTCGAAAAGTCTCCCAAATCGCTCCGAACTAGTCAGAAACATTTAAAATAATGTTTCTAAGCAATTCAATGTATCTGCAGTAAATCTGTTGTTTAAATTTCCAATAGTTTTCTTTTTCTCACTTTCTCCTGAAATGGCGCAGGAAATGAGCAAGTCTTGTGGCGTTTGTGGGACTGCATTACAATTACCACTACAGTGCGGCTAAAAGTACAATTGTTTTGGGCATTAAATGCAACAAGCAGGATAAATTCACATACAGAATGTGTGTTTTCAAACTTTTGATTTTTGACCCTTTTTGAGCGACAGCCGCGCGGCTAAGGAAAAATGGCAAAATACGGCCATATTTTTTTCTCGAGGAAACAACCAAACAACAATTTTCCTGCATTTCAAATGCATCCTAAAGCACAGCAAATGCATCAGAAACGGCCTAGTTCTTATTGAAACCCTAACCCTAACCCTAGGTCGGGCACTTTGGGAACTCAAATACTGTATCAAAAACATGTCTACATATACAGCGTTCGAAAAGTCACCCAAATCGCTCCCAACTAGTCAGAAACATTTAAATTAATGTTTCTAAGCAATTCAATGTATCTGCAGTGAATCTGTTGTTTAAATTTCCAATATTTTTCTTTTTCTCACTTTCTCCTGAAATGGCGCAGAAAATGAGCAAGTCTTGTGGCGTTTGTGGGACTGCATTACAATTACCACTACAGTGTGGCTAAAAGTATCATTGTTTTGGGCATTAAATGCAACAAGCAGGATAAATTCACATACAGAATGTCTGTTTTCAAAATTTGATTTTTGACCCTTTTTGAGCGACAGACGCGCGGCTTAAGAAAAATGGCAAAATACGGCCATATTTTTTTCTCGAGGAAACAACCAAACAACAATTTTCCTGCATTTCAAATGCATCCTAAAGCACAGCAAATGCATCAGAAACGGTCTAGTTCTTATTGAAACCCTAACCCTAACCCTAGGTCTGGCACTTTGGGAACTCAAATACTGTATCAAAAACATGTCTACAAATACAGCGTTCGAAAAGTCTCCCAAATCGCTCCGAACTAGTCAGAAACATTTAAAATAATGTTTCTAAGCAATTCAATGTATCTGCAGTGAATCTGTTGTTTAAATTTCCAATATTTTTCTTTTTCTCACTTTCTCCTGAAATGGCGCAGAAAATGAGCAAGTCTTGTGGCGTTTGTGGGACTGCATTACAATTACCACTACAGTGTGGCTAAAAGTATCATTGTTTAGGGCATTAAATGCAACAAGCAGGATAAATTCACATACAGAATGTGTTATCAAACTTTTGATTTTTGACCCTTTTTGAGCGACAGCCGCGCGGCTTAAGAAAAATGGCAAAATACGGCCATATTTTTTTCTCGAGGAAACAACCAAACAACAATTTTCCTGCATTTCAAATGCATCCTAAAGCACAGCAAATGCATCAGAAACAGTCTAGTTCTTATTGAAACCCTAACCCTAGGTCGGGCACTTTGGGAACTCAAATACTATATCAAAAACATGTCTACAAATACAGCGTTCGAAAAGTCACCCAAATCGCTCCCAACTAGTCAGAAACATTTAAATTAATGTTTCTAAGCAATTCAATGTATCTGCAGTGAATCTGTTGTTTAAATTTCCAATATTTTTCTTTTTCTCACTTTCTCCTGAAATGGCGCAGAAAATGAGCAAGTCTTGTGGCGTTTGTGGGACTGCATTACAATTACCACTACAGTGTGGCTAAAAGTATCATTGTTTTGGGCATTAAATGCAACAAGGAGGATAAATTCACATACAGAATGTGTGTTTTCAAACTTTTGATTTTTGACCCTTTTTGAGCGACAGCCGCGCGGCTTAAGAAAAATGGCAAAATACGGCCATATTTTTTTCTCGAGGAAACAACCAAACAACAATTTTCCTGCATTTCAAATGCATCCTAAAGCACAGCAAATGCATCAGAAACGGTCTAGTTGTTTTTGAAACCCTAACCCTAACCCTAGGTCGGGCACTTTGGGAACTCAAATACTGTATCAAAAACATGTCTACAAATACAGCGTTCGAAAAGTCACCCAAATCGCTCCCAACTAGTCAGAAACATTTAAAATAATGTTTCTAAGCAATTCAATGTATCTGCAGTAAATCTGTTTTTTAAATTTCCAATAGTTTTCTTTTTCTCACTTTCTCCTGAAATGGCGCAGAAAATGAGCAAGTCTTGTGGCGTTTGTGGGACTGCATTACAATTACCACTACAGTTTGGCTAAAAGTATCATTGTTTTGGGCATTAAATGCAACAAGCAGGATAAATTCACATACAGAATGTCTGTTTTCAAAATTTGATTTTTGACCCTTTTTGAGCAACAGCCGCGCGGCTTAAGAAAAATGGCAAAATACGGCCATATCTTTTTCTCGAGGAAACAACCAAACAACAATTTTCCTGCATTTCAAATGCATCCTAAAGCACTGCAAATGCATCAGAAACGGTCTAGTTGTTTTTGAAACCCTAACCCTAACACTAGGTTGGGCACTTTGGGAACTCAAATACTGTATCAAAAACATGTCTACAAATACAGCGTTCGAAAAGTCACCCAAATCGCTCCCAACTAGTCAGAAACATTTAAATTAATGTTTCTAAGCAATTCAATGTATCTGCAGTGAATCTGTTGTTTAAATTTCCAATATTTTTCTTTTTCTCACTTTCTCCTGAAATGGCGCAGAAAATGAGCAAGTCTTGTGGCTATTGTGGGACTGCATTACAATTACCTCTACAGTGTGGCTAAAAGTATCATTGTTTTGGGCATTAAATGCAACAAGCAGGATAAATTCACATACAGAATGTGTGTTTTCAAACTTTTGATTTTTGACCCTTTTTGAGCGACAGCCGCGCGGCTTAAGAAAACTGGCAAAATACGGCCATATTTTTTTCTCGAGGAAACAACCAAACAACAGTTTTCCTGCATTTCAAATGCATCCTAAAGCACAGCAAATGCATCAGAAACGGTCTAGTTCTTATTGAAACCCTAACCCTAGGTCGGGCACTTTGGGAACTCAAATACTATATCAAAAACATGTCTACAAATACAGCGTTCGAAAAGTCACCCAAATCGCTCCCAACTAGTCAGAAACATTTAAATTAATGTTTCTAAGCAATTCAATGTATCTGCAGTGAATCTGTTGTTTAAATTTCCAATATTTTTCTTTTTCTCACTTTCTCCTGAAATGGCGCAGAAAATGAGCAAGTCTTGTGGCGTTTGTGAGACTGCATTACAATTACCACTACAGTGCGGCTAAAAGTATAATTGTTTTGGGCATTAAATGCAACAAGCAGGATAAATTCACATACAGAATGTGTGTTTTCAAACTTTTGATTTTTGACCCTTTTTGAGCGACAGCCGCGCGGCTTAAGAAAAATGGCAAAATACGGCCATATTTTTTTCTCGAGGAAACAACCAAACAACAATTTTCCTGCATTTCAAATGCATCCTAAAGCACAGCAAATGCATCAGAAACGGTCTAGATCTTTTTGAAACCCTAACCCTAACCCTAGGTCGGGCACTTTGGGAACTCAAATACTGTATCAAAAACATGTCTACAAATACAGCGTTCGAAAAGTCACCCAAATCACTCCGAACTAGTCAGAAACATTTAAAATAATGTTTCTAAGCAATTCAACGTATCTGCAGTGAATCTGTTGTTTAAATTTCCAATATTTTTCTTTTTCTCACTTTCTCCTGAAATGGCGCAGAAAATGAGCAAGTCTTGTGGCGTATGTGGGACTACATTACAATTACCACTACAGTGCGGCTAAAAGTATAATTGTTTTGGGCATTAAATGCAACAAGCAGGATAAATTCACATACAGAATGTGTGTTTTCAAACTTTTGATTTTTGACCCTTTTTGAGCGACAGCCGCACGGCTTAAGAAAAATGGCAAAATACGGCCATATTTTTTTCTCGAGGAAACAACCAAACAACAATTTTCCTGCATTTCAAATGCATCCTAAAGCACAGCAAATGCATCAGAAACAGTCTAGTTCTTATTGAAACCCTAACCCTAGGTCGGGCACTTTGGGAACTCAAATACTGTATCAAAAACATGTCTACAAATACAGCGTTCGAAAAGTCACCCAAATCGCTCCCAACTAGTCAGAAACATTTAAATTAATGTTTCTAAGCAATTCAATGTATCTGCAGTGAATCTGTTGTTTAAATTTCCAATATTTTTCTTTTTCTCACTTTCTCCTGAAATGGCGCAAAAAATGAGCAAGTCTTGTGGCGTTTGTGGGACTGCATTACAATTACCACTACAGTGTGGCTAAAAGTATAATTGTTTTGGGCATTAAATGCAACAAGCAGGATAAATTCACATACAGAATGTGTGTTTTCAAACTTTTGATTTTTGACCCTTTTTGAGCGACAGCCGCGCGGCTAAAGAAAAATGGCAAAATACGGCCATATTTTTTTCTCGAGGAAACAACCAAACAACAATTTTCCTGCATTTCAAATGCATCCTAAAGCACAGCAAATGCATCAGAAACGGTCTAGTTCTTATTGAAACCCTAACCCTAACCCTAGGTCGGGCACTTTGGGAACTCAAATACTGTATCAAAAACATGTCTACAAATACAGCGTTCGAAAAGTCACCCAAATCACTCCGAACTAGTCAGAAACATTTAAAATAATGTTTCTAAGCAATTCAATGTATCTGCAGTAAATCTGTTGTTTAAATTTCCAATAGTTTTCTTTTTCTCACTTTCTCCTGAATTGGCGCAGAAAATGAGCAAGTCTTGTGGCGTTTTTGGGACTGCATTACAATTACCACTACAGTGTGGCTAAAAGTATCATTGTTTTGGGCATTAAATGCAACAAGCAGGATAAATTCACATACAGAATGTCTGTTTTCAAAATTTGATTTTTGACCCTTTTTCAGCGACAGCCGCGCTGCTTAAGAAAAATGGCAAAATACGGCCATATTTTTTTCTCGAGGAAACAACCAAACATCAATTTTCCTGCATTTCAAATGCATCCTAAAGCACAGCAAATGCATCAGAAACGGTCTAGATCTTTTTGAAACCCTAACCCTAACCCTAGGTCGGGCACTTTGGGAACTCAAATACTGTATCAAAAACATGTCTACAAATACAGCGTTCGAAAAGTCACCCAAATCACTCCGAACTAGTCAGAAACATTTAAAATAATGTTTCTAAGCAATTCAACGTATCTGCAGTGAATCTGTTGTTTAAATTTCCAATATTTTTCTTTTTCTCACTTTCTCCTGAAATGGCGCAGAAAATGAGCAAGTCTTGTGGCGTATGTGGGACTACATTACAATTACCACTACAGTGCGGCTAAAAGTATAATTGTTTTGGGCATTAAATGCAACAAGCAGGATAAATTCACATACAGAATGTGTGTTTTCAAACTTTTGATTTTTGACCCTTTTTGAGCGACAGCCGCACGGCTTAAGAAAAATGGCAAAATACGGCCATATTTTTTTCTCGAGGAAACAACCAAACAACAATTTTCCTGCATTTCAAATGCATCCTAAAGCACAGCAAATGCATCAGAAACAGTCTAGTTCTTATTGAAACCCTAACCCTAGGTCGGGCACTTTGGGAACTCAAATACTGTATCAAAAACATGTCTACAAATACAGCGTTCGAAAAGTCACCCAAATCGCTCCCAACAAGTCAGAAACATTTAAATTAATGTTTCTAAGCAATTCAATGTATCTGCAGTGAATCTGTTGTTTAAATTTCCAATATTTTTCTTTTTCTCACTTTCTCCTGAAATGGCGCAGAAAATGATCAAGTCTTGTGGCGTTTGTGGGACTGCATTACAATTACCACTACAGTGTGGCTAAAAGTATAATTGTTTTGGGCATTAAATGCAACAAGCAGGATAAATTCACATACAGAATGTGTGTTTTCAAACTTTTGATTTTTGACCCTTTTTGAGCGACAGCCGCGCGGCTAAAGAAAAATGGCAAAATACGGCCATATTTTTTTCTCGAGGAAACAACCAAACAACAATTTTCCTGCATTTCAAATGCATCCTAAAGCACAGCAAATGCATCAGAAACGGTCTAGTTCTTATTGAAACCCTAACCCTAACCCTTGGTCGGGCACTTTGGGAACTCAAATACTGTATCAAAAACATGTCTACAAATACAGCGTTCGAAAAGCCACCCAAATCACTCCCAACTAGTCAGAAACATTTAAAATAGTGTTTCTAAGCAATTCAATGCATCTGCAGTGAATCTGTTGTTTAAATTTCCAATAGTTTTCTTTTTCTCACTTTCTCCTGAAATGGCGCAGAAAATGAGCAAGTCTTGTGGCGTTTGTGGGACTGCATTACAATTACCACTACAGTGTGGCTAAAAGTATCATTGTTTTGGGCATTAAATGCAACAAGCAGGATAAATTCACATACAGAATGTGTGTTTTCAAACTTTTGATTTTTGACCCTTTTTGAGCGACAGCCGCGCGCCTTAAGAAAAATGGCAAAATACGGCCATATTTTTTTCTCGATGAAACAACCAAACAACAGTTTTCCTGCATTTCAAATGCATCCTAAAGCACAGCAAATGCATCAGAAACGGTCTAGTTCTTATGAAACCCTAACCCTAACCCTAGGTCGGGCACTTTGGGAACTCAAATACTGTATCAAAAACATGTCTACAAATACAGCGTTCGAAAAGTCACCCAAATCGCTCCCAACTAGTCAGAAACATTTAAATTAATGTTTCTAAGCAATTCAATGTATCTGCAGTGAATCTGTTGTTTAAATTTCCAATATTTTTCTTTTTCTCACTTTCTCCTGAAATGGCGCAGAAAATGAACAAGTCTTGTGGCGTTTGTGGGACTGCATTACAATTACCACTACAGTGTGGCTAAAAGTATCATTGTTTTGGGCATTAAATGCAACAAGCAGGATAAATTCACATACAGAATGTGTGTTTTCAAACTTTTGATTTTTGACCCTTTTTGAGCGACAGACGCGCGGCTTAAGAAAAATGGCAAAATACGGCCATATTTTTTTCTCGAGGAAACAACCAAACAACAATTTTCCTGCATTTCAAATGCATCCTAAAGCACAGCAAATGCATCAGAAACGGTCTAGTTCTTAATGAAACCCTAACCCTAACCCTAGGTCGGGCACTTTGGGAACTCAAATACTGTATCAAAAACATGTCTACAAATACAGCGTTCGAAAAGTCACCCAAATCGCTCCCAACTAATCAGAAACATTTAAAATAATGTTTCTAAGGAATTCAATGTATCTACAGTGAATCTGTTGTTTAAATTTCCAATATTTTTCTTTTTCTCACTTTCTCCTGAAATGGCGCAGAAAATGAGAAAGTCTTGTGGCGTTTTTGGGACTGCATTACAATTACCACTACAGTGTGGCTAAAAGTATCATTGTTTTGGGCATTAAATGCAACAAGCAGGATAAATTCACATACAGAATGTGTGTTTTCAAACTTTTGATTTTTGACCCTTTTTGAGCGACAGCCGCGCGGCTTAAGAAAAATGGCAAAATACGGCCATATTTTTTTCTCGAGGAAACAACCAAACAACAATTTTCCTGCATTTCAAATGCATCCTAAAGCACAGCAAATGCATCAGAAACAGTCTAGTTCTTATTGAAACCCTAACCCTAACCCTAGGTCGGGCACTTTGGGAACTCAAATACTGTATCAAAAACATGTCTACAAATACAGCGTTCGAAAAGTCACCCAAATCGCTCCCAACTAGTCAGAAACATTTAAAATAATGTTTCTAAGCAATTCAATGTATCTGCAGTGAATCTGTAGTTTAAATTTCCAATATTTTTCTTTTTCTCACTTTCTCCTGAAATGGCGCAGAAAATGAGCAAGTCTTGTGGCGTTTGTGGGACTGCATTACAATTACCACTACAGTGTGGCTAAAAGTATCATTGTTTTGGGCATTAAATGCAACAAGCAGGATAAATTCACATACAGAATGTGTGTTTTCAAAATTTTGATTTTTGACCCTTTTTGAGCGACAGCCGCGCGGCTTAAGAAAAATGGCAAACTACGGCCATATTTTTTTCTCGAGGAAACAACCAAACAACAATTTTCCTGCATTTCAAATGCATTCTAAAGCACAGCAAATGCATCAGAAACGGTCTAGATCTTTTTGAAACCCTAACCCTAACCCTAGGTCGGACACTTTGGGAACTCAAATACTGTATCAAAAACATGTCTACAAATACAGCGTTCGAAAAGTCACCCAAATCACTCCGAACTAGTCAGAAACATTTAAAATAATGTTTCTAAGCAATTCAACGTATCTGCAGTGAATCTGTTGTTTAAATTTCCAATATTTTTCTTTTTCTCACTTTCTCCTGAAATGGCGCAGAAAATGAGCAAGTCTTGTGGCGTATGTGGGACTACATTACAATTACCACTACAGTGCGGCTAAAAGTATAATTGTTTTGGGCATTAAATGCAACAAGCAGGATAAATTCACATACAGAATGTGTGTTTTCAAACTTTTGATTTTTGACCCTTTTTGAGCGACAGCCGCA
Organism: Atractosteus spatula; assembly: GCF_055471065.1. Lineage (NCBI taxonomy): Eukaryota > Metazoa > Chordata > Actinopteri > Semionotiformes > Lepisosteidae > Atractosteus > Atractosteus spatula. The sequence goes on from NC_142718.1 coordinate 30,263,099, forward strand.
CGACTTAAGAAAAATGGCAAAATACGGCCATATTTTTTTCTCGAGGAAACAACCAAACAACAATTTTCCTGCATTTCAAATGCATCCTAAAGCACAGCAAATGCATCAGAAACAGTCTAGTTCTTATTGAAACCCTAACCCTAGGTCGGGCACTTTGGGAACTCAAATACTGTATCAAAAACATGTCTACAAATACAGCGTTCGAAAAGTCACCCAAATCGCTCCCAACTAGTCAGAAACATTTAAATTAATGTTTCTAAGCAATTCAATGTATCTGCAGTGAATCTGTTGTTTAAATTTCCAATATTTTTCTTTTTCTCACTTTCTCCTGAAATGGCGCAGAAAATGAGTAAGTCTTGTGGCGTTTGTGGGACTGCATTACAATTACCACTACAGTGTGGCTAAAAGTATAATTGTTTTGGGCATTAAATGCAACAAGCAGGATAAATTCACATACAGAATGTGTGTTTTCAAACTTTTGATTTTTGACCCTTTTTGAGCGACAGCCGCGCGGCTTAAGAAAAATGGCAAACTACGGCCATATTTTTTTCTCGAGGAAACAACCAAACAACAATTTTCCTGCATTTCAAATGCATTCTAAAGCACAGCAAATGCATCAGAAACGGTCTAGATCTTTTTGAAACCCTAACCCTAACCCTAGGTCGGGCACTTTGGGAACTCAAATACTGTATCAAAAACATGTCTACAAATACAGCGTTCGAAAAGTCACCGAAATCACTCCGAACTAGTCAGAAACATTTAAAATAATGTTTCTAAGCAATTCAATGTATCTGCAGTAAATCTGTTGTTTAAATTTCCAATAGTTTTCTTTTTCTCACTTTCTCCTGAATTGGTGCAGAAAATGAGCAAGTCTTGTGGCGTTTTTGGGACTGCATTACAATTACCACTACAGTGTGGCTAAAAGTATCATTGTTTTGGGCATTAAATGCAACAAGCAGGATAAATTCACATACAGAATGTCTGTTTTCAAAATTTGATTTTTGACCCTTTTTCAGCGACAGCCGCGCTGCTTAAGAAAAATGGCAAAATACGGCCATATTTTTTTCTCGAGGAAACAACCAAACAACAATTTTCCTGCATTTCAAATGCATCCTAAAGCACAGCAAATGCATCAGAAACGGTCTAGATCTTTTTGAAACCCTAACCCTAACCCTAGGTCGGGCACTTTGGGAACTCAAATACTGTATCAAAAACATGTCTACAAATACAGCGTTCGAAAAGTCACCCAAATCACTCCGAACTAGTCAGAAACATTTAAAATAATGTTTCTAAGCAATTCAACGTATCTGCAGTGAATCTGTTGTTTAAATTTCCAATATTTTTCTTTTTCTCACTTTCTCCTGAAATGGCGCAGAAAATGAGCAAGTCTTGTGGCGTTTGTGGGACTACATTACAATTACCACTACAGTGCGGCTAAAAGTATAATTGTTTTGGGCATTAAATGCAACAAGCAGGATAAATTCACATACAGAATGTGTGTTTTCAAACTTTTGATTTTTGACCCTTTTTGAGCGACAGCCGCACGGCTTAAGAAAAATGGCAAAATACGGCCATATTTTTTTCTCGAGGAAACAACCAAACAACAATTTTCCTGCATTTCAAATGCATCCTAAAGCACAGCAAATGCATCAGAAACGGTCTAGTTCTTATTGAAACCCTAACCCTAACCCTAGGTCGGGCACTTTGGGAACTCAAATACTGTATCAAAAACATGTCTACAAATACAGCGTTCGAAAAGCCACCCAAATCACTCCCAACTAGTCAGAAACATTTAAAATAGTGTTTCTAAGCAATTCAATGCATCTGCAGTGAATCTGTTGTTTAAATTTCCAATATTTTTCTTTTTCTCACTTTCTCCTGAAATGGCGCAGAAAATGAGCAAGTCTTGTGGCGTTTGTGGGACTGCATTACAATTACCACTACAGTGTGGCTAAAAGTATCATTGTTTTGGGCATTAAATGCAACAAGCAGGATAAATTCACATACAGAATGTGTGTTTTCAAACTTTTGATTTTTGACCCTTTTTGAGCGACAGCCGCGCGGCTTAAGAAAAATGGCAAAATACGGCCATATTTTTTTCTCGATGAAACAACCAAACAACAGTTTTCCTGCATTTCAAATGCATCCTAAAGCACAGCAAATGCATCAGAAACGGTCTAGTTCTTATTGAAACCCTAACCCTAACCCTAGGTCGGGCACTTTGGGAACTCAAATACTGTATCAAAAACATGTCTACAAATACAGCGTTCGAAAAGTCACCCAAATCGCTCCCAACTAGTCAGAAACATTTAAATTAATGTTACTAAGCAATTCAATGTATCTGCAGTGAATCTGTTGTTTAAATTTCCAATATTTTTCTTTTTCTCACTTTCTCCTGAAATGGCGCAGAAAATGAACAAGTCTTGTGGCGTTTGTGGGACTGCATTACAATTACCACTACAGTGTGGCTAAAAGTATCATTGTTTTGGGCATTAAATGCAACAAGCAGGATAAATTCACATACAGAATGTGTGTTTTCAAACTTTTGATTTTTGACCCTTTTTGAGCGACAGACGCGCGGCTTAAGAAAAATGGCAAAATACGGCCATATTTTTTTCTCGAGGAAACAACCAAACAACAATTTTCCTGCATTTCAAATGCATCCTAAAGCACAGCAAATGCATCAGAAACGGTCTAGTTCTTAATGAAACCCTAACCCTAACCCTAGGTCGGGCACTTTGGGAACTCAAATACTGTATCAAAAACATGTCTACAAATACAGCGTTCGAAAAGTCACCCAAATCGCTCCCAACTAGTCAGAAACATTTAAATTAATGTTACTAAACAATTCAATGTATCTGCAGTGAATCTGTTGTTTAAATTTCCAATATTTTTCTTTTTCTCACTTTCTCCTGAAATGGCGCAGAAAATGAACAAGTCTTGTGGCGTTTGTGGGACTGCATTACAATTACCACTACAGTGTGGCTAAAAGTATCATTGTTTTGGGCATTAAATGCAACAAGCAGGATAAATTCACATACAGAATGTGTGTTTTCAAACTTTTGATTTTTGACCCTTTTTGAGCGACAGACGCGCGGCTTAAGAAAAATGGCAAAATACGGCCATATTTTTTTCTCGAGGAAACAACCAAACAACAATTTTCCTGCATTTCAAATGCATCCTAAAGCACAGCAAATGCATCAGAAACGGTCTAGTTCTTAATGAAACCCTAACCCTAACCCTAGGTCGGGCACTTTGGGAACTCAAATACTGTATCAAAAACATGTCTACAAATACAGCGTTCGAAAAGTCACCCAAATCGCTCCCAACTAGTCAGAAACATTTAAAATAATGTTTCTAAGGAATTCAATGTATCTACAGTGAATCTGTTGTTTAAATTTCCAATATTTTTCTTTTTCTCACTTTCTCCTGAAATGGCGCAGAAAATGAGAAAGTCTTGTGGCGTTTTTGGGACTGCATTACAATTACCACTACAGTGTGGCTAAAAGTATCATTGTTTTGGGCATTAAATGCAACAAGCAGGATAAATTCACATACAGAATGTGTGTTTTCAAACTTTTGATTTTTGACCCTTTTTGAGCGACAGCCGCACGGCTTAAGAAAAATGGCAAAATACGGCCATATTTTT